>NW_028233653.1:7500-21535 GCF_054856555.1 Leptonotus elevatus
GTTGGCGGAGCTCCAGCGGACCGGGGGGAGCGCGCCCGTCTTCGGGGCTTGTTGCTGGCCGTCGGCGGAGCTCCAGCGGACCGCGGGGAGCGCGCCCGTCTTCGGGGCTTGTTGCTGGCCGTTGGAGGAGCTCCAGCGGACCGCGGGGAGCGCGCCCGTCTTCGGGGCTTGTTGCTGGCCGTTGGAGGAGCTCCAGCGGACCGGGGGGAGCGCGCCCGTCTTCGGGGCTTGTTGCTGGCCGTTGGAGGAGCTCCAGCGGACCGGGGGGAGCGCGCCCGTCTTCGGGGCTTGTTGCTGGACGTTGGAGGAGCTCCAGCGGACCGGGGGGAGCGCGCCCGTCTTCGGGGCTTGTTGCTGGCCGTTGGAGGAGCTCCAGCGGACCGCGGGGAGCGCGCCCGTCTTCGGGGCTTGTTGCTGGCCGTTGGCGGAGCTCCAGCGGACCGCGGGGAGCGCGCCCGTCTTCGGGGCTTGTTGCTGGCCGTTGGAGGAGCTCCAGCGGACCGGGGGGAGCGCGCCCGTCTTCGGGGCTTGTTGCTGGCCGTTGGCGGAGCTCCAGCGGACCGGGGGGAGCGCGCCCGTCTTCGGGGCTTGTTGCTGGCCGTTGGCGGAGCTCCAGCGGACCGCGGGGAGCGCGCCCGTCTTCGGGGCTTGTTGCTGGCCGTTGGAGGAGCTCCAGCGGACCGCGGGGAGCGCGCCCGTCTTCGGGGCTTGTTGCTGGCCGTTGGAGGAGCTCCAGCGGACCGGGGGGAGCGCGCCCGTCTTCGGGGCTTGTTGCTGGCCGTTGGAGGAGCTCCAGCGGACCGGGGGGAGCGCGCCCGTCTTCGGGGCTTGTTGCTGGCCGTTGGCGGAGCTCCAGCGGACCGGGGGGAGCGCGCCCGTCTTCGGGGCTTGTTGCTGGCCGTTGGAGGAGCTCCAGCGGACCGCGGGGAGCGCGCCCGTCTTCGGGGCTTGTTGCTGGCCGTTGGCGGAGCTCCAGCGGACCGGGGGGAGCGCGTCCGTCTTCGGGGCTTGTTGCTGGCCGTTGGAGGAGCTCCAGCGGACCGCGGGGAGCGCGCCCGTCTTCGGGGCTTGTTGCTGGCCGTTGGCGGAGCTCCAGCGGACCGCGGGGAGCGCGCCCGTCTTCGGGGCTTGTTGCTGGCCGTTGGAGGAGCTCCAGCGGACCGGGGGGAGCGCGCCCGTCTTCGGGGCTTGTTGCTGGCCGTTGGAGGAGCTCCAGCGGACCGGGGGGAGCGCGCCCGTCTTCGGGGCTTGTTGCTGGCCGTCGGCGGAGCTCCAGCGGACCGCGGGGAGCGCGCCCGTCTTCGGGGCTTGTTGCTGGCCGTCGGAGGAGCTCCAGCGGACCGCGGGGAGCGCGCCCGTCTTCGGGGCTTGTTGCTGGCCGTCGGCGGAGCTCCAGCGGACCGCGGGGAGCGCGCCCGTCTTCGGGGCTTGTTGCTGGCCGTCGGCGGAGCTCCAGCGGACCGCGGGGAGCGCGCCCGTCTTCGGGGCTTGTTGCTGGCCGTCGGCGGAGCTCCAGCGGACCGCGGGGAGCGCGCCCGTCTTCGGGGCTTGTTGCTGGCCGTCGGAGGAGCTCCAGCGGACCGCGGGGAGCGCGCCCGTCTTCGGGGCTTGTTGCTGGCCGTCGGCGGAGCTCCAGCGGACCGCGGGGAGCGCGCCCGTCTTCGGGGCTTGTTGCTGGCCGTCGGCGGAGCTCCAGCGGACCGCGGGGAGCGCGCCCGTCTTCGGGGCTTGTTGCTGGCCGTCGGCGGAGCTCCAGCGGACCGCGGGGAGCGCGCCCGTCTTCGGGGCTTGTTGCTGGCCGTCGGCGGAGCTCCAGCGGACCGCGGGGAGCGCGCCCGTCTTCGGGGCTTGTTGCTGGCCGTCGGAGGAGCTCCAGCGGACCGCGGGGAGCGCGCCCGTCTTCGGGGCTTGTTGCTGGCCGTCGGCGGAGCTCCAGCGGACCGCGGGGAGCGCGCCCGTCTTCGGGGCTTGTTGCTGGCCGTCGGCGGAGCTCCAGCGGACCGCGGGGAGCGCGCCCGTCTTCGGGGCTTGTTGCTGGCCGTCGGCGGAGCTCCAGCGGACCGCGGGGAGCGCGCCCGTCTTCGGGGCTTGTTGCTGGCCGTCGGCGGAGCTCCAGCGGACCGCGGGGAGCGCGCCCGTCTTCGGGGCTTGTTGCTGGCCGTCGGAGGAGCTCCAGCGGACCGCGGGGAGCGCGCCCGTCTTCGGGGCTTGTTGCTGGCCGTCGGAGGAGCTCCAGCGGACCGCGGGGAGCGCGCCCGTCTTCGGGGCTTGTTGCTGGCCGTCGGCGGAGCTCCAGCGGACCGCGGGGAGCGCGCCCGTCTTCGGGGCTTGTTGCTGGCCGTCGGCGGAGCTCCAGCGGACCGCGGGGAGCGCGCCCGTCTTCGGGGCTTGTTGCTGGCCGTCGGCGGAGCTCCAGCGGACCGCGGGGAGCGCGCCCGTCGTCGGGGCTTGTTGCTGGCCGTCGGAGGAGCTCCAGCGGACCGCGGGGAGCGCGCCCGTCTTCGGGGCTTGTTGCTGGCCGTCGGAGGAGCTCCAGCGGACCGGGGGGAGCGCGCCCGTCTTCGGGGCTTGTTGCTGGCCGTCGGAGGAGCTCCAGCGGACCGGGGGGGAGCCGGGCGTTCGAGTTGCCCAGGCAGGGGGTTATCCTCCACTAGCAAACCTCCATGAGCAGCGGAGCCCGTCAGCTGCGCCAAAAAGAACCACACGAGGGCGACCTGGGGTTGAAATCCCCCGCCACATAGGAACGAATGCCGGGCGTTCGAGTTGCCCAGGCAGGGGGTTATCCTCCACTAGCAAACCTCCATGAGCAGCGGAGCCCGTCAGCTGCGCCAAAAAGAACCACACGAGGGCGACCTGGGGTTGAAATCCCCCGCCACATAGGAACGAATGCCGGGCAACCAGGGGTCGAAATCCCCCATTGAAATGAATGGCGGGCAACCAGGGGTCGAAGTCCCCCATTGAAATGAATGGCGGGCGACCAGGGGTCGAAATCCCCCATTGAAATGAATGGCGGGCGACCAGGGGTCGAAATCCCCCATTGAAATGAATGGCGGGCAACCAGGGGTCGAAAGTCCCCATTGAAATGAATGGCGGGCGACCAGGGGTCGAAATCCCCCATTGAAATGAATGGCGGGCTACCAGGGGTCGAAATCCCCCATTGAAATGAATGGCGGGCGACCAGGGGTCGAAATCCCCCATTGAAATGAATGGCGGGCAACCAGGGGTCGAAGTCCCCCATTGAAATGAATGGCGGGCTACCAGGGGTCGAAATCCCCCATTGAAATGAATGGCGGGCGACCAGGGGTCGAAATCCCCCATTGAAATGAATGGCGGGCTACCAGGGGTCCAAGTCCCCCATTGAAATGAATGGCGGGCTACCAGGGGTCCAAGTCCCCCATTGAAATGAATGGCGGGCTACCAGGGGTCGAAATCCCCCATTGAAATGAATGGCGGGCGACCAGGGGTCGAAATCCCCCATTGAAATGAATGGCGGGCAACCAGGGGTCGAAAGTCCCCATTGAAATGAATGGCGGGCGACCAGGGGTCGAAATTCCCCATTGAAATGAATGGCGGGCAACCAGGGGTCGAAATTCCCCATTGAAATGAATGGGCCCATTCATTTTCAATGGCCGGGCTACCAGGGGCGCAGTACCACCTGTCGTCATTAGGGGCGCTGTAGATAGGGGACCGAGTCCCCCCATTCGAGAGGTTTGCACCCAAACCTCAAAATGGTTGGTGTACAATTATAGGAGAGACCTTTTTAAGACGTGGGAGCTCCAGGGCAAATCAAGGGAGGCTCGACCAACCCATATCCGCTTTAGATGCACTTTAGGTCGGACTCCCTTGCCAGATGGTCCCCTCCTCAGCCTGGTTCTCGAATTTTTTCTAAGTCAGCCCAACTTGGAAATATTTTCAGAGTGCCACTTTCAAGGGAGTTTCGCCCAACCCCTATCCGCCTAAGAGGCACTTCAGGTCGGCCTGACTGGCCACATTTTCCCCCTCCTCATCCTGGTTCTCGAATTTTTTCTAAGTCAGCCAAACTTGGAAATTTTTTCAGAGTGCCACTTTCAAGGGAGTTTCGCCCAACCCCTATCCGCCTAAGAGGCACTTCAGGTCGGCCTGACTGGCCACATTTTCCCCCTCCTCATCCTGGTTCTCGAATTTTTTCTAAGTCAGCCAAACTTGGAAATTTTTTCAGAGTGCCACTTTCAAGGGAGTTTCGCCCAACCCCTATCCGCCTAAGAGGCACTTCGGGTCGGCCTGACTGGCCACATTTTCCCCCTCCTCATCCTGGTTCTCGAATTTTTTCTAAGTCAGCCAAACTTGGAAATTTTTTCAGAGTGCCACTTTCAAGGGAGTTTCGCCCAACCCTTATCCGCCTAAGAGGCACTTCAGGTCGGCCTGACTGGCCACATTTTCCCCCTCCTCATCCTGGTTCTCGAATTTTTTCTAAGTCAGCCAAACTTGGAAATTTTTTCAGAGTGCCACTTTCAAGGGAGTTTCGCCCAACCCTTATCCGCCTAAGAGGCACTTCAGGTCGGCCTGACTGGCCACATTTTCCCCCTCCTCATCCTGGTTCTCGAATTTTTTCTAAGTCAGCCAAACTTGGAAATTTTTTCAGAGTGCCACTTTCAAGGGAGTTTCGCCCAACCCCTATCCGCCTAAGAGGCACTTCAGGTCGGCCTGACTGGCCACATTTTCCCCCTCCTCATCCTGGTTCTCGAATTTTTTCTAAGTCAGCCAAACTTGGAAATTTTTTCAGAGTGCCACTTTCAAGGGAGTTTCGCCCAACCCCTATCCGCCTAAGAGGCACTTCGGGTCGGCCTGACTGGCCACATTTTCCCCCTCCTCATCCTGGTTCTCGAATTTTTTCTAAGTCAGCCAAACTTGGAAATTTTTTCAGAGTGCCACTTTCAAGGGAGTTTCGCCCAACCCCTATCCGCCTAAGAGGCACTTCAGGTCGGCCTGACTGGCCACATTTTCCCCCTCCTCATCCTGGTTCTCGAATTTTTTCTAAGTCAGCCAAACTTGGAAATTTTTTCAGAGTGCCACTTTCAAGGGAGTTTCGCCCAACCCCTATCCGCCTAAGAGGCACTTCGGGTCGGCCTGACTGGCCACATTTTCCCCCTCCTCATCCTGGTTCTCGAATTTTTTCTAAGTCAGCCAAACTTGGAAATTTTTTCAGAGTGCCACTTTCAAGGGAGTTTCGCCCAACCCCTATCCGCCTAAGAGGCACTTCAGGTCGGCCTGACTGGCCACATTTTCCCCCTCCTCATCCTGGTTCTCGAATTTTTTCTAAGTCAGCCAAACTTGGAAATTTTTTCAGAGTGCCACTTTCAAGGGAGTTTCGCCCAACCCCTATCCGCCTAAGAGGCACTTCGGGTCGGCCTGACTGGCCACATTTTCCCCCTCCTCATCCTGGTTCTCGAATTTTTTCTAAGTCAGCCAAACTTGGAAATTTTTTCAGAGTGCCACTTTCAAGGGAGTTTCGCCCAACCCCTATCCGCCTAAGAGGCACTTCAGGTCGGCCTGACTGGCCACATTTTCCCCCTCCTCATCCTGGTTCTCGAATTTTTTCTAAGTCAGCCAAACTTGGAAATTTTTTCAGAGTGCCACTTTCAAGGGAGTTTCGCCCAACCCCTATCCGCCTAAGAGGCACTTCGGGTCGGCCTGACTGGCCACATTTTCCCCCTCCTCATCCTGGTTCTCGAATTTTTTCTAAGTCAGCCAAACTTGGAAATTTTTTCAGAGTGCCACTTTCAAGGGAGTTTCGCCCAACCCCTATCCGCCTAAGAGGCACTTCAGGTCGGCCTGACTGGCCACATTTTCCCCCTCCTCATCCTGGTTCTCGAATTTTTTCTAAGTCAGCCAAACTTGGAAATTTTTTCAGAGTGCCACTTTCAAGGGAGTTTCGCCCAACCCCTATCCGCCTAAGAGGCACTTCGGGTCGGCCTGACTGGCCACATTTTCCCCCTCCTCATCCTGGTTCTCGAATTTTTTCTAAGTCAGCCAAACTTGGAAATTTTTTCAGAGTGCCACTTTCAAGGGAGTTTCGCCCAACCCCTATCCGCCTAAGAGGCACTTCAGGTCGGCCTGACTGGCCACATTTTCCCCCTCCTCATCCTGGTTCTCGAATTTTTTCTAAGTCAGCCAAACTTGGAAATTTTTTCAGAGTGCCACTTTCAAGGGAGTTTCGCCCAACCCCTATCCGCCTAAGAGGCACTTCGGGTCGGCCTGACTGGCCACATTTTCCCCCTCCTCATCCTGGTTCTCGAATTTTTTCTAAGTCAGCCAAACTTGGAAATTTTTTCAGAGTGCCACTTTCAAGGGAGTTTCGCCCAACCCTTATCCGCCTAAGAGGCACTTCAGGTCGGCCTGACTGGCCACATTTTCCCCCTCCTCATCCTGGTTCTCGAATTTTTTCTAAGTCAGCCAAACTTGGAAATTTTTTCAGAGTGCCACTTTCAAGGGAGTTTCGCCCAACCCTTATCCGCCTAAGAGGCACTTCAGGTCGGCCTGACTGGCCACATTTTCCCCCTCCTCATCCTGGTTCTCGAATTTTTTCTAAGTCAGCCAAACTTGGAAATTTTTTCAGAGTGCCACTTTCAAGGGAGTTTCGCCCAACCCCTATCCGCCTAAGAGGCACTTCGGGTCGGCCTGACTGGCCACATTTTCCCCCTCCTCATCCTGGTTCTCGAATTTTTTCTAAGTCAGCCAAACTTGGAAATTTTTTCAGAGTGCCACTTTCAAGGGAGTTTCGCCCAACCCTTATCCGCCTAAGAGGCACTTCGGGTCGGCCTGACTGGCCACATTTTCCCCCTCCTCATCCTGGTTCTCGAATTTTTTCTAAGTCAGCCAAACTTGGAAATTTTTTCAGAGTGCCACTTCCAAGGGAGTTTCGCCCAATCCCTATCCGACTTAGAGGCACTTCGGGTCGGCCTCCCTGGCCAGATTTTCCCCCTCCTCAGCCCCGGTTCTCAAATTTTTTTCCAAGTCGGCCGATCTTCCGGATATTTTCAGAGCGCCGCCCCCGGAGCCTCCGGAGCCTCCGGAGCCTCGGCAGCAGGCCGTCGCCCGCGACACGCCGCACCTTCTCCCACGTACGAACGGCATCCAAGACCCGCCTTCGGAGGGCCCCCGCCGGCCGGCCTCGCGCCGGTGTTCGGGCGGGCGGCTCCTCCGGCTCGCGGGTCGCCTTACAGCGCCCCGGCCACCGCGAACGCCGGCCTTTGACGGCCCGGCGCTCGCACAGCCCCGGCGCGCCCGATTGGAAGCGAGGCCGAGACGCCCCCCGAACCGGCGACGTACGCCCCCCCTCCCTTTAACCGGGGCGGGGGGGTTACGAAGCCATCACCCGGCCGTCCTACGACGGAGCCCGGCGCCCCGCCGGCCCTCCCTCCCCCGCCCGACAGGCGCGAGCCCAGTCTGGGGGAGGTTGGCGCCCGGAGGCGGCGGCGGTGCCTCCGGAAGCACTATGTTTCTCATGCCCTTCAAACAAATGGCGAGGCCGAAGCACCTGGCGCGCCGCGCGGAGGTTCGAGAGGGAGGCCAGTAGGCGTGCGTGCGTGCGTGCCCCAATGCCACCGCGGCGTGGGCCTCTACCGCGATCTCGATCTGCTCGTCCCGATCGTTCTTCCAATAGCGCAACCCCCCCCCCGAAAAGGCACCGTCCGCCCCAGCCGGCCGGCAGGCGGCGGTGGCGGCGCCCGCGACGCGACCCGAACCGCCCGTCGGCGGCGAAGGTCTCGCTCCTCGCGCCGCCCGCCCGCCGCCTGCGGCCGCGCCAGAGGCTACCTGGTTGATCCTGCCAGTAGCATATGCTTGTCTCAAAGATTAAGCCATGCAAGTCTAAGTACACACGGCCCGTACAGTGAAACTGCGAATGGCTCATTAAATCAGTTATGGTTCCTTTGATCGCTCCGCCGTTACTTGGATAACTGTGGCAATTCTAGAGCTAATACATGCAAACGAGCGCCGACCCCCGGGGACGCGCGCATTTATCAGACCCAAAACCCACGCGGGTTCGGCGGGCGGCGGGCCGCGTTCCTCTGTCCCTCCCTCCCACCCGGCCGCTTCGGCGGAAGGAGGAGGGGGGCGGCGGGGAGCGCGCCCGTCTTCGGGGCTTGTTGCTGGCCGTCGGAGGAGCTCCAGCGGACCGCGGGGAGCGCGCCCGTCTTCGGGGCTTGTTGCTGGCCGTCGGCGGAGCTCCAGCGGACCGCGGGGAGCGCGCCCGTCTTCGGGGCTTGTTGCTGGCCGTCGGCGGAGCTCCAGCGGACCGCGGGGAGCGCGCCCGTCTTCGGGGCTTGTTGCTGGCCGTCGGCGGAGCTCCAGCGGACCGCGGGGAGCGCGCCCGTCTTCGGGGCTTGTTGCTGGCCGTCGGAGGAGCTCCAGCGGACCGCGGGGAGCGCGCCCGTCTTCGGGGCTTGTTGCTGGCCGTCGGCGGAGCTCCAGCGGACCGCGGGGAGCGCGCCCGTCTTCGGGGCTTGTTGCTGGCCGTCGGCGGAGCTCCAGCGGACCGCGGGGAGCGCGCCCGTCTTCGGGGCTTGTTGCTGGCCGTCGGCGGAGCTCCAGCGGACCGCGGGGAGCGCGCCCGTCTTCGGGGCTTGTTGCTGGCCGTCGGCGGAGCTCCAGCGGACCGCGGGGAGCGCGCCCGTCTTCGGGGCTTGTTGCTGGCCGTCGGAGGAGCTCCAGCGGACCGCGGGGAGCGCGCCCGTCTTCGGGGCTTGTTGCTGGCCGTCGGCGGAGCTCCAGCGGACCGCGGGGAGCGCGCCCGTCTTCGGGGCTTGTTGCTGGCCGTCGGCGGAGCTCCAGCGGACCGCGGGGAGCGCGCCCGTCTTCGGGGCTTGTTGCTGGCCGTCGGCGGAGCTCCAGCGGACCGCGGGGAGCGCGCCCGTCTTCGGGGCTTGTTGCTGGCCGTCGGCGGAGCTCCAGCGGACCGCGGGGAGCGCGCCCGTCTTCGGGGCTTGTTGCTGGCCGTCGGAGGAGCTCCAGCGGACCGCGGGGAGCGCGCCCGTCTTCGGGGCTTGTTGCTGGCCGTCGGCGGAGCTCCAGCGGACCGCGGGGAGCGCGCCCGTCTTCGGGGCTTGTTGCTGGCCGTCGGCGGAGCTCCAGCGGACCGCGGGGAGCGCGCCCGTCTTCGGGGCTTGTTGCTGGCCGTCGGCGGAGCTCCAGCGGACCGCGGGGAGCGCGCCCGTCTTCGGGGCTTGTTGCTGGCCGTCGGCGGAGCTCCAGCGGACCGCGGGGAGCGCGCCCGTCTTCGGGGCTTGTTGCTGGCCGTCGGAGGAGCTCCAGCGGACCGCGGGGAGCGCGCCCGTCTTCGGGGCTTGTTGCTGGCCGTCGGCGGAGCTCCAGCGGACCGCGGGGAGCGCGCCCGTCTTCGGGGCTTGTTGCTGGCCGTCGGCGGAGCTCCAGCGGACCGCGGGGAGCGCGCCCGTCTTCGGGGCTTGTTGCTGGCCGTCGGCGGAGCTCCAGCGGACCGCGGGGAGCGCGCCCGTCGTCGGGGCTTGTTGCTGGCCGTCGGAGGAGCTCCAGCGGACCGCGGGGAGCGCGCCCGTCTTCGGGGCTTGTTGCTGGCCGTCGGAGGAGCTCCAGCGGACCGGGGGGAGCGCGCCCGTCTTCGGGGCTTGTTGCTGGCCGTCGGAGGAGCTCCAGCGGACCGGGGGGGAGCCGGGCGTTCGAGTTGCCCAGGCAGGGGGTTATCCTCCACTAGCAAACCTCCATGAGCAGCGGAGCCCGTCAGCTGCGCCAAAAAGAACCACACGAGGGCGACCTGGGGTTGAAATCCCCCGCCACATAGGAACGAATGCCGGGCGTTCGAGTTGCCCAGGCAGGGGGTTATCCTCCACTAGCAAACCTCCATGAGCAGCGGAGCCCGTCAGCTGCGCCAAAAAGAACCACACGAGGGCGACCTGGGGTTGAAATCCCCCGCCACATAGGAACGAATGCCGGGCAACCAGGGGTCGAAATCCCCCATTGAAATGAATGGCGGGCAACCAGGGGTCGAAGTCCCCCATTGAAATGAATGGCGGGCGACCAGGGGTCGAAATCCCCCATTGAAATGAATGGCGGGCGACCAGGGGTCGAAATCCCCCATTGAAATGAATGGCGGGCAACCAGGGGTCGAAAGTCCCCATTGAAATGAATGGCGGGCGACCAGGGGTCGAAATCCCCCATTGAAATGAATGGCGGGCTACCAGGGGTCGAAATCCCCCATTGAAATGAATGGCGGGCGACCAGGGGTCGAAATCCCCCATTGAAATGAATGGCGGGCAACCAGGGGTCGAAGTCCCCCATTGAAATGAATGGCGGGCTACCAGGGGTCGAAATCCCCCATTGAAATGAATGGCGGGCGACCAGGGGTCGAAATCCCCCATTGAAATGAATGGCGGGCTACCAGGGGTCCAAGTCCCCCATTGAAATGAATGGCGGGCTACCAGGGGTCCAAGTCCCCCATTGAAATGAATGGCGGGCTACCAGGGGTCGAAATCCCCCATTGAAATGAATGGCGGGCGACCAGGGGTCGAAATCCCCCATTGAAATGAATGGCGGGCAACCAGGGGTCGAAAGTCCCCATTGAAATGAATGGCGGGCGACCAGGGGTCGAAATTCCCCATTGAAATGAATGGCGGGCAACCAGGGGTCGAAATTCCCCATTGAAATGAATGGGCCCATTCATTTTCAATGGCCGGGCTACCAGGGGCGCAGTACCACCTGTCGTCATTAGGGGCGCTGTAGATAGGGGACCGAGTCCCCCCATTCGAGAGGTTTGCACCCAAACCTCAAAATGGTTGGTGTACAATTATAGGAGAGACCTTTTTAAGACGTGGGAGCTCCAGGGCAAATCAAGGGAGGCTCGACCAACCCATATCCGCTTTAGATGCACTTTAGGTCGGACTCCCTTGCCAGATGGTCCCCTCCTCAGCCTGGTTCTCGAATTTTTTCTAAGTCAGCCCAACTTGGAAATATTTTCAGAGTGCCACTTTCAAGGGAGTTTCGCCCAACCCCTATCCGCCTAAGAGGCACTTCAGGTCGGCCTGACTGGCCACATTTTCCCCCTCCTCATCCTGGTTCTCGAATTTTTTCTAAGTCAGCCAAACTTGGAAATTTTTTCAGAGTGCCACTTTCAAGGGAGTTTCGCCCAACCCCTATCCGCCTAAGAGGCACTTCAGGTCGGCCTGACTGGCCACATTTTCCCCCTCCTCATCCTGGTTCTCGAATTTTTTCTAAGTCAGCCAAACTTGGAAATTTTTTCAGAGTGCCACTTTCAAGGGAGTTTCGCCCAACCCCTATCCGCCTAAGAGGCACTTCGGGTCGGCCTGACTGGCCACATTTTCCCCCTCCTCATCCTGGTTCTCGAATTTTTTCTAAGTCAGCCAAACTTGGAAATTTTTTCAGAGTGCCACTTTCAAGGGAGTTTCGCCCAACCCTTATCCGCCTAAGAGGCACTTCAGGTCGGCCTGACTGGCCACATTTTCCCCCTCCTCATCCTGGTTCTCGAATTTTTTCTAAGTCAGCCAAACTTGGAAATTTTTTCAGAGTGCCACTTTCAAGGGAGTTTCGCCCAACCCTTATCCGCCTAAGAGGCACTTCAGGTCGGCCTGACTGGCCACATTTTCCCCCTCCTCATCCTGGTTCTCGAATTTTTTCTAAGTCAGCCAAACTTGGAAATTTTTTCAGAGTGCCACTTTCAAGGGAGTTTCGCCCAACCCCTATCCGCCTAAGAGGCACTTCAGGTCGGCCTGACTGGCCACATTTTCCCCCTCCTCATCCTGGTTCTCGAATTTTTTCTAAGTCAGCCAAACTTGGAAATTTTTTCAGAGTGCCACTTTCAAGGGAGTTTCGCCCAACCCCTATCCGCCTAAGAGGCACTTCGGGTCGGCCTGACTGGCCACATTTTCCCCCTCCTCATCCTGGTTCTCGAATTTTTTCTAAGTCAGCCAAACTTGGAAATTTTTTCAGAGTGCCACTTTCAAGGGAGTTTCGCCCAACCCCTATCCGCCTAAGAGGCACTTCAGGTCGGCCTGACTGGCCACATTTTCCCCCTCCTCATCCTGGTTCTCGAATTTTTTCTAAGTCAGCCAAACTTGGAAATTTTTTCAGAGTGCCACTTTCAAGGGAGTTTCGCCCAACCCCTATCCGCCTAAGAGGCACTTCGGGTCGGCCTGACTGGCCACATTTTCCCCCTCCTCATCCTGGTTCTCGAATTTTTTCTAAGTCAGCCAAACTTGGAAATTTTTTCAGAGTGCCACTTTCAAGGGAGTTTCGCCCAACCCCTATCCGCCTAAGAGGCACTTCAGGTCGGCCTGACTGGCCACATTTTCCCCCTCCTCATCCTGGTTCTCGAATTTTTTCTAAGTCAGCCAAACTTGGAAATTTTTTCAGAGTGCCACTTTCAAGGGAGTTTCGCCCAACCCCTATCCGCCTAAGAGGCACTTCGGGTCGGCCTGACTGGCCACATTTTCCCCCTCCTCATCCTGGTTCTCGAATTTTTTCTAAGTCAGCCAAACTTGGAAATTTTTTCAGAGTGCCACTTTCAAGGGAGTTTCGCCCAACCCTTATCCGCCTAAGAGGCACTTCAGGTCGGCCTGACTGGCCACATTTTCCCCCTCCTCATCCTGGTTCTCGAATTTTTTCTAAGTCAGCCAAACTTGGAAATTTTTTCAGAGTGCCACTTTCAAGGGAGTTTCGCCCAACCCTTATCCGCCTAAGAGGCACTTCAGGTCGGCCTGACTGGCCACATTTTCCCCCTCCTCATCCTGGTTCTCGAATTTTTTCTAAGTCAGCCAAACTTGGAAATTTTTTCAGAGTGCCACTTTCAAGGGAGTTTCGCCCAACCCCTATCCGCCTAAGAGGCACTTCGGGTCGGCCTGACTGGCCACATTTTCCCCCTCCTCATCCTGGTTCTCGAATTTTTTCTAAGTCAGCCAAACTTGGAAATTTTTTCAGAGTGCCACTTTCAAGGGAGTTTCGCCCAACCCTTATCCGCCTAAGAGGCACTTCGGGTCGGCCTGACTGGCCACATTTTCCCCCTCCTCATCCTGGTTCTCGAATTTTTTCTAAGTCAGCCAAACTTGGAAATTTTTTCAGAGTGCCACTTCCAAGGGAGTTTCGCCCAATCCCTATCCGACTTAGAGGCACTTCGGGTCGGCCTCCCTGGCCAGATTTTCCCCCTCCTCAGCCCCGGTTCTCAAATTTTTTTCCAAGTCGGCCGATCTTCCGGATATTTTCAGAGCGCCGCCCCCGGAGCCTCCGGAGCCTCCGGAGCCTCGGCAGCAGGCCGTCGCCCGCGACACGCCGCACCTTCTCCCACGTACGAACGGCATCCAAGACCCGCCTTCGGAGGGCCCCCGCCGGCCGGCCTCGCGCCGGTGTTCGGGCGGGCGGCTCCTCCGGCTCGCGGGTCGCCTTACAGCGCCCCGGCCACCGCGAACGCCGGCCTTTGACGGCCCGGCGCTCGCACAGCCCCGGCGCGCCCGATTGGAAGCGAGGCCGAGACGCCCCCCGAACCGGCGACGTACGCCCCCCCTCCCTTTAACCGGGGCGGGGGGGTTACGAAGCCATCACCCGGCCGTCCTACGACGGAGCCCGGCGCCCCGCCGGCCCTCCCTCCCCCGCCCGACAGGCGCGAGCCCAGTCTGGGGGAGGTTGGCGCCCGGAGGCGGCGGCGGTGCCTCCGGAAGCACTATGTTTCTCATGCCCTTCAAACAAATGGCGAGGCCGAAGCACCTGGCGCGCCGCGCGGAGGTTCGAGAGGGAGGCCAGTAGGCGTGCGTGCGTGCGTGCCCCAATGCCACCGCGGCGTGGGCCTCTACCGCGATCTCGATCTGCTCGTCCCGATCGTTCTTCCAATAGCGCAACCCCCCCCCCGAAAAGGCACCGTCCGCCCCAGCCGGCCGGCAGGCGGCGGTGGCGGCGCCCGCGACGCGACCCGAACCGCCCGTCGGCGGCGAAGGTCTCGCTCCTCGCGCCGCCCGCCCGCCGCCTGCGGCCGCGCCAGAGGCTACCTGGTTGATCCTGCCAGTAGCATATGCTTGTC
>NW_028233654.1:5000-10000 GCF_054856555.1 Leptonotus elevatus
TCCAATCGGGCGCGCCGGGGCTGTGCGAGCGCCGGGCCGTCAAAGGCCGGCGTTCGCGGTGGCCGGGGCGCTGTAAGGCGACCCGCGAGCCGGAGGAGCCGCCCGCCCGAACACCGGCGCGAGGCCGGCCGGCGGGGGCCCTCCGAAGGCGGGTCTTGGATGCCGTTCGTACGTGGGAGAAGGTGCGGCGTGTCGCGGGCGACGGCCTGCTGCCGAGGCTCCGGAGGCTCCGGGGGCGGCGCTCTGAAAATATCCGGAAGATCGGCCGACTTGGAAAAAAATTTGAGAACCGGGGCTGAGGAGGGGGAAAATCTGGCCAGGGAGGCCGACCCGAAGTGCCTCTAAGTCGGATAGGGATTGGGCGAAACTCCCTTGGAAGTGGCACTCTGAAAAAAATTCCAAGTTTGGCTGACTTAGAAAAAATTCGAGAACCAGGATGAGGAGGGGGAAAATGTGGCCAGTCAGGCCGACCCGAAGTGCCTCTTAGGCGGATAGGGGTTGGGCGAAACTCCCTTGAAAGTGGCACTCTGAAAAAATTTCCAAGTTTGGCTGACTTAGAAAAAATTCGAGAACCAGGATGAGGAGGGGGAAAATGTGGCCAGTCAGGCCGACCCGAAGTGCCTCTTAGGCGGATAGGGGTTGGGCGAAACTCCCTTGAAAGTGGCACTCTGAAAAAATTTCCAAGTTTGGCTGACTTAGAAAAAATTCGAGAACCAGGATGAGGAGGGGGAAAATGTGGCCAGTCAGGCCGACCCGAAGTGCCTCTTAGGCGGATAGGGGTTGGGCGAAACTCCCTTGAAAGTGGCACTCTGAAAAAATTTCCAAGTTTGGCTGACTTAGAAAAAATTCGAGAACCAGGATGAGGAGGGGGAAAATGTGGCCAGTCAGGCCGACCCGAAGTGCCTCTTAGGCGGATAGGGGTTGGGCGAAACTCCCTTGAAAGTGGCACTCTGAAAAAATTTCCAAGTTTGGCTGACTTAGAAAAAATTCGAGAACCAGGATGAGGAGGGGGAAAATGTGGCCAGTCAGGCCGACCCGAAGTGCCTCTTAGGCGGATAGGGGTTGGGCGAAACTCCCTTGAAAGTGGCACTCTGAAAAAATTTCCAAGTTTGGCTGACTTAGAAAAAATTCGAGAACCAGGATGAGGAGGGGGAAAATGTGGCCAGTCAGGCCGACCCGAAGTGCCTCTTAGGCGGATAGGGGTTGGGCGAAACTCCCTTGAAAGTGGCACTCTGAAAATATTTCCAAGTTGGGCTGACTTAGAAAAAATTCGAGAACCAGGCTGAGGAGGGGACCATCTGGCAAGGGAGTCCGACCTAAAGTGCATCTAAAGCGGATATGGGTTGGTCGAGCCTCCCTTGATTTGCCCTGGAGCTCCCACGTCTTAAAAAGGTCTCTCCTATAATTGTACACCAACCATTTTGAGGTTTGGGTGCAAACCTCTCGAATGGGGGGACTCGGTCCCCTATCTACAGCGCCCCTAATGACGACAGGTGGTACTGCGCCCCTGGTAGCCCGGCCATTGAAAATGAATGGGCCCATTCATTTCAATGGGGAATTTCGACCCCTGGTTGCCCGCCATTCATTTCAATGGGGAATTTCGACCCCTGGTCGCCCGCCATTCATTTCAATGGGGACTTTCGACCCCTGGTTGCCCGCCATTCATTTCAATGGGGGATTTCGACCCCTGGTCGCCCGCCATTCATTTCAATGGGGGATTTCGACCCCTGGTAGCCCGCCATTCATTTCAATGGGGGACTTCGACCCCTGGTAGCCCGCCATTCATTTCAATGGGGGACTTGGACCCCTGGTAGCCCGCCATTCATTTCAATGGGGGATTTCGACCCCTGGTCGCCCGCCATTCATTTCAATGGGGGATTTCGACCCCTGGTAGCCCGCCATTCATTTCAATGGGGGACTTCGACCCCTGGTTGCCCGCCATTCATTTCAATGGGGGATTTCGACCCCTGGTCGCCCGCCATTCATTTCAATGGGGGATTTCGACCCCTGGTCGCCCGCCATTCATTTCAATGGGGGATTTCGACCCCTGGTAGCCCGCCATTCATTTCAATGGGGGACTTCGACCCCTGGTAGCCCGCCATTCATTTCAATGGGGGACTTGGACCCCTGGTAGCCCGCCATTCATTTCAATGGGGGATTTCGACCCCTGGTCGCCCGCCATTCATTTCAATGGGGGATTTCGACCCCTGGTAGCCCGCCATTCATTTCAATGGGGGACTTCGACCCCTGGTTGCCCGCCATTCATTTCAATGGGGGATTTCGACCCCTGGTCGCCCGCCATTCATTTCAATGGGGGATTTCGACCCCTGGTCGCCCGCCATTCATTTCAATGGGGGATTTCGACCCCTGGTAGCCCGCCATTCATTTCAATGGGGGACTTCGACCCCTGGTAGCCCGCCATTCATTTCAATGGGGGACTTGGACCCCTGGTAGCCCGCCATTCATTTCAATGGGGGACTTCGACCCCTGGTTGCCCGCCATTCATTTCAATGGGGGACTTCGACCCCTGGTTGCCCGCCATTCATTTCAATGGGGGATTTCGACCCCTGGTCGCCCGCCATTCATTTCAATGGGGGATTTCGACCCCTGGTAGCCCGCCATTCATTTCAATGGGGGACTTCGACCCCTGGTTGCCCGCCATTCATTTCAATGGGGGACTTCGACCCCTGGTTGCCCGCCATTCATTTCAATGGGGGATTTCGACCCCTGGTCGCCCGCCATTCATTTCAATGGGGGATTTCGACCCCTGGTAACCCGCCATTCATTTCAATGGGGGACTTCGACCCCTGGTTGCCCGCCATTCATTTCAATGGGGGACTTCGACCCCTGGTTGCCCGCCATTCATTTCAATGGGGGATTTCGACCCCTGGTTGCCCGGCATTCGTTCCTATGTGGCGGGGGATTTCAACCCCAGGTCGCCCTCGTGTGGTTCTTTTTGGCGCAGCTGACGGGCTCCGCTGCTCGTGGAGGTTTGCTAGTGGAGGATAACCCCCTGCCTGGGCAACTCGAACGCCCGGCATTCGTTCCTATGTGGCGGGGGATTTCAACCCCAGGTCGCCCTCGTGTGGTTCTTTTTGGCGCAGCTGACGGGCTCCGCTGCTCGTGGAGGTTTGCTAGTGGAGGATAACCCCCTGCCTGGGCAACTCGAACGCCCGGCATTCGTTCCTATGTGGCGGGGGATTTCAACCCCAGGTCGCCCTCGTGGGGTTCTTTTTGGCGCAGCTGACGGGCTCCGCTGCTCGTGGAGGTTTGCTAGTGGAGGATAACCCCCTGCCTGGGCAACTCGAACGCCCGGCATTCGTTCCTATGTGGCGGGGGATTTCAACCCCAGGCCGCCCTCGTGTGGTTCTTTTTGGCGCAGCTGACGGGCTCCGCTGCTCATGGAGGTTTGCTAGTGGAGGATAACCCCCTGCCTGGGCAACTCGAACGCCCGGCATTCGTTCCTATGTGGCGGGGGATTTCAACCCCAGGCCGCCCTCGTGTGGTTCTTTTTGGCGCAGCTGACGGGCTCCGCTGCTCATGGAGGTTTGCTAGTGGAGGATAACCCCCTGCCTGGGCAACTCGAACGCCCGGCATTCGTTCCTATGTGGCGGGGGATTTCAACCCCAGGCCGCCCTCGTGTGGTTCTTTTTGGCGCAGCTGACGGGCTCCGCTGCTCATGGAGGTTTGCTAGTGGAGGATAACCCCCTGCCTGGGCAACTCGAACGCCCGGCTCCCCCGCGGTCCGCTGGAGCTCCTCCAACGGCCAGCAACAAGCCCCGAAGACGGGCGCGCTCCCCGCGGTCCGCTGGAGCTCCTCCAACGGCCAGCAACAAGCCCCGAAGACGGGCGCGCTCCCCCCGGTCCGCTGGAGCTCCGCCAACGGCCAGCAACAAGCCCCGAAGACGGGCGCGCTCCCCCCGGTCCGCTGGAGCTCCTCCAACGGCCAGCAACAAGCCCCGAAGACGGGCGCGCTCCCCGCGGTCCGCTGGAGCTCCGCCAACGGCCAGCAACAAGCCCCGAAGACGGGCGCGCTCCCCGCGGTCCGCTGGAGCTCCTCCAACGGCCAGCAACAAGCCCCGAAGACGGGCGCGCTCCCCCCGGTCCGCTGGAGCTCCTCCAACGTCCAGCAACAAGCCCCGAAGACGGGCGCGCTCCCCGCGGTCCGCTGGAGCTCCTCCAACGGCCAGCAACAAGCCCCGAAGACGGGCGCGCTCCCCCCGGTCCGCTGGAGCTCCGCCAACGGCCAGCAACAAGCCCCGAAGACGGGCGCGCTCCCCGCGGTCCGCTGGAGCTCCTCCAACGGCCAGCAACAAGCCCCGAAGACGGGCGCGCTCCCCCCGGTCCGCTGGAGCTCCGCCAACGGCCAGCAACAAGCCCCGAAGACGGGCGCGCTCCCCCCGGTCCGCTGGAGCTCCTCCAACGGCCAGCAACAAGCCCCGAAGACGGGCGCGCTCCCCCCGGTCCGCTGGAGCTCCTCCAACGGCCAGCAACAAGCCCCGAAGACGGGCGCGCTCCCCGCGGTCCGCTGGAGCTCCTCCAACGGCCAGCAACAAGCCCCGAAGACGGGCGCGCTCCCCGCGGTCCGCTGGAGCTCCGCCAACGGCCAGCAACAAGCCCCGAAGACGGGCGCGCTCCCCGCGGTCCGCTGGAGCTCCTCCAACGGCCAGCAACAAGCCCCGAAGACGGACGCGCTCCCCCCGGTCCGCTGGAGCTCCGCCAACGGCCAGCAACAAGCCCCGAAGACGGGCGCGCTCCCCGCGGTCCGCTGGAGCTCCTCCAACGGCCAGCAACAAGCCCCGAAGACGGGCGCGCTCCCCGCGGTCCGCTGGAGCTCCTCCAACGGCCAGCAACAAGCCCCGAAGACGGGCGCGCTCCCCGCGGTCCGCTGGAGCTCCTCCAACGGCCAGCAACAAGCCCCGAAGACGGGCGCGCTCCCCCCGGTCCGCTGGACCTCCTCCAACGGCCAGCAACAAGCCCCGAAGACGGGCGCGCTCCCC
>NW_028233654.1:20000-21494 GCF_054856555.1 Leptonotus elevatus
GGCGGCGCTCTGAAAATATCCGGAAGATCGGCCGACTTGGAAAAAAATTTGAGAACCGGGGCTGAGGAGGGGGAAAATCTGGCCAGGGAGGCCGACCCGAAGTGCCTCTAAGTCGGATAGGGATTGGGCGAAACTCCCTTGGAAGTGGCACTCTGAAAAAAATTCCAAGTTTGGCTGACTTAGAAAAAATTCGAGAACCAGGATGAGGAGGGGGAAAATGTGGCCAGTCAGGCCGACCCGAAGTGCCTCTTAGGCGGATAGGGGTTGGGCGAAACTCCCTTGAAAGTGGCACTCTGAAAAAATTTCCAAGTTTGGCTGACTTAGAAAAAATTCGAGAACCAGGATGAGGAGGGGGAAAATGTGGCCAGTCAGGCCGACCCGAAGTGCCTCTTAGGCGGATAGGGGTTGGGCGAAACTCCCTTGAAAGTGGCACTCTGAAAAAATTTCCAAGTTTGGCTGACTTAGAAAAAATTCGAGAACCAGGATGAGGAGGGGGAAAATGTGGCCAGTCAGGCCGACCCGAAGTGCCTCTTAGGCGGATAGGGGTTGGGCGAAACTCCCTTGAAAGTGGCACTCTGAAAAAATTTCCAAGTTTGGCTGACTTAGAAAAAATTCGAGAACCAGGATGAGGAGGGGGAAAATGTGGCCAGTCAGGCCGACCCGAAGTGCCTCTTAGGCGGATAGGGGTTGGGCGAAACTCCCTTGAAAGTGGCACTCTGAAAAAATTTCCAAGTTTGGCTGACTTAGAAAAAATTCGAGAACCAGGATGAGGAGGGGGAAAATGTGGCCAGTCAGGCCGACCCGAAGTGCCTCTTAGGCGGATAGGGGTTGGGCGAAACTCCCTTGAAAGTGGCACTCTGAAAAAATTTCCAAGTTTGGCTGACTTAGAAAAAATTCGAGAACCAGGATGAGGAGGGGGAAAATGTGGCCAGTCAGGCCGACCCGAAGTGCCTCTTAGGCGGATAGGGGTTGGGCGAAACTCCCTTGAAAGTGGCACTCTGAAAATATTTCCAAGTTGGGCTGACTTAGAAAAAATTCGAGAACCAGGCTGAGGAGGGGACCATCTGGCAAGGGAGTCCGACCTAAAGTGCATCTAAAGCGGATATGGGTTGGTCGAGCCTCCCTTGATTTGCCCTGGAGCTCCCACGTCTTAAAAAGGTCTCTCCTATAATTGTACACCAACCATTTTGAGGTTTGGGTGCAAACCTCTCGAATGGGGGGACTCGGTCCCCTATCTACAGCGCCCCTAATGACGACAGGTGGTACTGCGCCCCTGGTAGCCCGGCCATTGAAAATGAATGGGCCCATTCATTTCAATGGGGAATTTCGACCCCTGGTTGCCCGCCATTCATTTCAATGGGGAATTTCGACCCCTGGTCGCCCGCCATTCATTTCAATGGGGACTTTCGACCCCTGGTTGCCCGCCATTCATTTCAATGGGGGATTTCGACCCCTGGTCGCCCGCCATTCATTTCAATGGGGGATTTCGACCCC
>NW_028233655.1:7500-10000 GCF_054856555.1 Leptonotus elevatus
TCCCTTGATTTGCCCTGGAGCTCCCACGTCTTAAAAAGGTCTCTCCTATAATTGTACACCAACCATTTTGAGGTTTGGGTGCAAACCTCTCGAATGGGGGGACTCGGTCCCCTATCTACAGCGCCCCTAATGACGACAGGTGGTACTGCGCCCCTGGTAGCCCGGCCATTGAAAATGAATGGGCCCATTCATTTCAATGGGGAATTTCGACCCCTGGTTGCCCGCCATTCATTTCAATGGGGAATTTCGACCCCTGGTCGCCCGCCATTCATTTCAATGGGGACTTTCGACCCCTGGTTGCCCGCCATTCATTTCAATGGGGGATTTCGACCCCTGGTCGCCCGCCATTCATTTCAATGGGGGATTTCGACCCCTGGTAGCCCGCCATTCATTTCAATGGGGGACTTCGACCCCTGGTAGCCCGCCATTCATTTCAATGGGGGACTTGGACCCCTGGTAGCCCGCCATTCATTTCAATGGGGGATTTCGACCCCTGGTCGCCCGCCATTCATTTCAATGGGGGATTTCGACCCCTGGTAGCCCGCCATTCATTTCAATGGGGGACTTCGACCCCTGGTTGCCCGCCATTCATTTCAATGGGGGATTTCGACCCCTGGTCGCCCGCCATTCATTTCAATGGGGGATTTCGACCCCTGGTCGCCCGCCATTCATTTCAATGGGGGATTTCGACCCCTGGTAGCCCGCCATTCATTTCAATGGGGGACTTCGACCCCTGGTAGCCCGCCATTCATTTCAATGGGGGACTTGGACCCCTGGTAGCCCGCCATTCATTTCAATGGGGGACTTCGACCCCTGGTTGCCCGCCATTCATTTCAATGGGGGACTTCGACCCCTGGTTGCCCGCCATTCATTTCAATGGGGGATTTCGACCCCTGGTCGCCCGCCATTCATTTCAATGGGGGATTTCGACCCCTGGTAGCCCGCCATTCATTTCAATGGGGGACTTCGACCCCTGGTTGCCCGCCATTCATTTCAATGGGGGACTTCGACCCCTGGTTGCCCGCCATTCATTTCAATGGGGGATTTCGACCCCTGGTCGCCCGCCATTCATTTCAATGGGGGATTTCGACCCCTGGTAACCCGCCATTCATTTCAATGGGGGACTTCGACCCCTGGTTGCCCGCCATTCATTTCAATGGGGGACTTCGACCCCTGGTTGCCCGCCATTCATTTCAATGGGGGATTTCGACCCCTGGTTGCCCGGCATTCGTTCCTATGTGGCGGGGGATTTCAACCCCAGGTCGCCCTCGTGTGGTTCTTTTTGGCGCAGCTGACGGGCTCCGCTGCTCGTGGAGGTTTGCTAGTGGAGGATAACCCCCTGCCTGGGCAACTCGAACGCCCGGCATTCGTTCCTATGTGGCGGGGGATTTCAACCCCAGGTCGCCCTCGTGTGGTTCTTTTTGGCGCAGCTGACGGGCTCCGCTGCTCATGGAGGTTTGCTAGTGGAGGATAACCCCCTGCCTGGGCAACTCGAACGCCCGGCATTCGTTCCTATGTGGCGGGGGATTTCAACCCCAGGCCGCCCTCGTGTGGTTCTTTTTGGCGCAGCTGACGGGCTCCGCTGCTCATGGAGGTTTGCTAGTGGAGGATAACCCCCTGCCTGGGCAACTCGAACGCCCGGCTCCCCCCCGGTCCGCTGGAGCTCCTCCAACGGCCAGCAACAAGCCCCGAAGACGGGCGCGCTCCCCGCGGTCCGCTGGAGCTCCTCCAACGGCCAGCAACAAGCCCCGAAGACGGGCGCGCTCCCCGCGGTCCGCTGGAGCTCCTCCAACGGCCAGCAACAAGCCCCGAAGACGGGCGCGCTCCCCCCGGTCCGCTGGAGCTCCGCCAACGGCCAGCAACAAGCCCCGAAGACGGGCGCGCTCCCCCCGGTCCGCTGGAGCTCCTCCAACGGCCAGCAACAAGCCCCGAAGACGGGCGCGCTCCCCCCGGTCCGCTGGAGCTCCTCCAACGGCCAGCAACAAGCCCCGAAGACGGGCGCGCTCCCCGCGGTCCGCTGGAGCTCCTCCAACGGCCAGCAACAAGCCCCGAAGACGGACGCGCTCCCCCCGGTCCGCTGGAGCTCCGCCAACGGCCAGCAACAAGCCCCGAAGACGGGCGCGCTCCCCGCGGTCCGCTGGAGCTCCTCCAACGGCCAGCAACAAGCCCCGAAGACGGGCGCGCTCCCCCCGGTCCGCTGGAGCTCCGCCAACGGCCAGCAACAAGCCCCGAAGACGGGCGCGCTCCCCCCGGTCCGCTGGAGCTCCTCCAACGGCCAGCAACAAGCCCCGAAGACGGGCGCGCTCCCCCCGGTCCGCTGGAGCTCCTCCAACGGCCAGCAACAAGCCCCGAAGACGGGCGCGCTCCCCGCGGTCCGCTGGAGCTCCTCCAACGGCCAGCAACAAGCCCCGAAGACGGGCGCGCTCCCCGCGGTCCGCTGGAGCTCCGCCAACGGCCAGCAACAAGCCCCGAAGACGGGCGCGCTCCCCGCGGTCCGCTG
>NW_028233656.1:0-20877 GCF_054856555.1 Leptonotus elevatus
GTCATTTCCACTTTTACCTTTCTACGGTCAATTAAAAAACATTTGTATCATGCCACTTACCACACTAATAACGTAGTCGGTTTCCTCCTAGCTCCAAAAAGGTACTGCTACTACATCTGCATTTGCGTATTTCCGGTGTATTGCGCACTTACAGTATATACACGTAAATGTGTGTCATTTTTGCCGTAGAGACAAAAAGAATAACATGAAAACGCCACAGAGAAGTCAATGTATTCAAGTAAGGCTTGTTTAGCGACTAGCAACGTAAGATGGCCGCCGCGCATACATGTAATTCAGACAAAGATTCCGTGCCAATAAAGCATGCGCAGAACACAGACCAGAGTTCCGTTCAAAGGAGGTAAATATCAATATACTTTTATATGAGCAAACTTCGGGTTCGAAAAGGGGTACCTTATTCACATTTTAAAAAAACGCGAATAAAAGCATATACGGGTTTTTACGCATCTTTTATATGGCCTTTCAAAACACGGGTTTTAACTGCATATAAACATAGTCAGTGAGGTGCCTCAACTATTTGGTTCTTGATGTACACTGTCTAAAACATGAGCGACCCTTCTCTGTTCTTCTACATGTGCGCTACTCAACCTTCAGAATGATTTTAGCAGAACTACATTTCCATCTGGTCAGTCTCTCAGTGAATTAAAAGTGGCCCTTGTACTTTAATATCATTTTTAGTTTACACAATTAATTATTATTTCAAATGTTTCCCCTGACAAGGCGTTCTAAAATCACATGGCCCTACTTAAGATCATTTAAATTAATCAGCCTAGTTTTAAGCTTTGTTCAAATGCTGCTTGTGAGAGGTTTTTGATCGAACAAGAGTATTTTACTGTCCTTCTCGTGTTAAGCCCGAGATTGGCTTGAACAAGTGAAATAATTATTTAATGCTTTCAGTGCCATAGCTGCTGCCTATGCTCGCTGACTATAAATGTGGTTAAAGGTTATATTGGGTGAAAAAAAAAAAGGTTCAATGCAAGGACGTGAGGATAAATGCGGCATTGTATAACAGTTTATTAGCCATTTATTATTCCGAATTCTGATTATCTGGATTGTTTGTGTCCACATGAGCGCAATCTCTAATCTCATTTAGAAAGGTGAACAGTTTATCACAGACTCATGCATAAGCAATTAGATGAAACATAATGACTTAAACATCAGCAAGGCTACTCAAGGGTAATTAATCAAGTCGTTTCAACGCACAGGAGCTGCATCTTAAGTTTTAGGTACGATGACTCTTATTCAAGTTAAAGATGCAATAAAGGCCCACTGAATAGGCAGGCATTCAGTGTGAAAGCACAGTGTGCGTTCTAACTTCTCCCCCTTCAGGATGTGCAGCTCAGCCTCTTTGACTGCAGCTCTCGTTTTAGTCCAGACATGTCAGCCAAAGCTGAATCAATTTCTCCAGCGGCGGCTCAGGTCCGTTTACATTTTTCAATTCATTTACACTCATTATCTGGAAATAGCCGGAGGCAGAAGCAATCTTAGAATCTGTATTATTGAGCCCTCAAAATCATTTCTTGTCGCGCTGTTTTGGTTTTGCATTGATGTCATCGGCAATCAGGAGAATGGTTACCAGCAAACATGGAGTAATGGCTTGTCGGGAATGGCTGATGGTTATTTTGACAGTTGTGGATATTACAAAAACTATGTTGCTTTCTGACTTGATTTTGTTTGTTTGTTTTACTTTTTTTTTTTATTACCAGATTACTTTGGGGTGCACGCTAACTAAAACACAAGAGATGCAGGAAAGCAATAGTCAGTTTGGACAAATAAAATTCCCCCAAATTCTAGAAAATCTAAGTCACTGAATCATCTGTACTCTTAATATTTTGGTTAAACCTGACATTTTCATAGCAATTCCCCAGTGTAGGGGTTCTCGGTTTGTATGCATACAAACATGATAATACACAAATGAATAAATTCTGACCTTGAAGTTTGTAGGCCAGAAAACAATTAAGGGGGGGGGGACAGTACCAGTTTTTTTTTTGTACCAAAAAGCGCACTTAAAATCCTTAAATTTTATTTAAAAAATGGACAGAGCTCGTTGTAATTGGGAGCAACTTCTATATGGATGCATGTTGACTTTTCTGGTTGTCGTCTTTAATTCAAACTCCTTTGTATTCCTACTAGCCTAATTCTGCTTTGGCTCTAACGCAAGCTGAGTTTTTCTGGCAGTATATTTCCAATGTTACAATGTGGGACTGGACCGACAGCAAAAAAAAGGTTCAATGGTCAGTGCATTGAACTCTGAAGATAGCATTTAGCATTAGCCAAAGCAAGACACGTGATATAACAGTGCTAAATCGATCAAATAAACATATGGTACAATTAGAATAAACGATTTAACACACAGTGCTTCGCAAAACAAATGTGCTTTATAACCCAAAGTGCCTTATGTAAAAAAAGACCCGTTCATTGACTTGTGCCTAACAATACGGTGCGCCCAAAGGTCCAAATAAGTATGCCGGTAACTAAGCATGCCTTCTTATGCTGACATATTCTTACGCTGCGTGCAGTTTGTATCCTCGAAATATAAACCCAGGTGGTTATATTTGCATGACCCTCTGTTTCATGCAAATATACACCCAAGAGGCATTGAGCAGGCTGAGAGGACATCAGAACAATCTGAATGGATGCTTGCCAAGCTCAGCTTTAAATACCATGACTCTATTGCCACTTCACTGCATTTCTTTGTCTCTCAGGGGCAAATCTTGGATTTTAATTTATAGTGGTCCTCAGCTCCCAATAAGAATATTAAGAATAAGGAACCTTGCCGTTAGTATGTTACCACATGAATAAAAACAATGATGACAGTGGGGTAGAACTGTTGTGCCTCATACAGCATATTAACATCTGCAGAGCTGGTTGAGGTTACTCTAAGAACTCTATACGTTTTTGTATTTAGACACATTGGGCCCGTCCTAATTTGTCACGGTTTATGCGGTCCACGGAGGCACGAGGTTTCCCGCTATATCACTTTCTCAACCTTCGGTAAAGCATGGTAAATAAAGGTCATAAAGGAAGACTCCAAATAATATTGCGATGGTGTTGTGAGACTGAAACAATTCCACTCGGGGAAAAGTTATAATTGAAAGAAAAAAAGTGTTTGTGTCTCTGTTGACTCAAATTGTTTTCTTCACACATCTAGTCGATAATTGCTTGGACTGTCTCCTCACCGACACTGGCAATGGCCACCGTCACACTCTGTTAGCAGGATCATGTAATGGCTGTGTATGAGCTGATTGTGATACCGGCCAGTTAAGGCTGAACAGCAGATGGGCTGGAAACTGAAGTGATGGTCCTGGTTATTAGTTCACACAGAGGATAGCAATTGTTTGGTGTCCTGATCATGATTACAAATTTTGGACTGAAAGAGTAAACATTTGTTCAACTTGTGTTTCGCTGATGAAGAAGAATACACAACAAAAGACACGCTGCTTTTTATGATTGCTTTTCTGTTGCCCCTGATGCCTGAGTAGGCGACATAGTGGTTCCACGTGTGCCAGGCTGTTGTGCCAACTCTTTCAGCCTCCGCCTAAGGCTGGTATCTTTGAAACTTTCTTCATCTGTACCCAAGCCAGATTCTCTTTTCCTCTCCCCGGGGTTCTTTCTGCTGCAATCCATCTTTGCTTGGTCCTCTCTTATGCCTTGGACTCCATTTCCTGGAACTCAACTTAACCTGCTCAGCACAGCCAGCCTCATTCTCGTAACCTGCCTTGATTAATTTTCTATAACGCTTAAGACCCACACTTTGTCTACAGATACTGCGTCCATTTTAAAAGGAAAGCTGGTCTTTGGCTTGTTAGTTTCTTATAAAAATGCAGAAGGTAATAGACCAACTGGAAATATTTATTTAATTCAGATCAACTTAATATTTGTTGGAGTCAGTCTACTAAATACTAGAACCTGACACGGGCACATGGTAGCTGTAAATTAATGTACAGTGCAATTTGTATAAGTTTAATTAGTCCTTAGCTAGAATTAATTATATTTTAATCAAATTTCTACATTAAATTAAATAGAAATGCCTTTAATTCATTCTGATCGTCAATCACAGAGTTATTGTGGATGCTGCATTGAGTAGGAATCGATCCCATGTCATCTACAACAGTCAACGTTATCGGGTTCACCCTCGTCGTTTCCGTGTCCAACTTTTTGTTTGACTCGTCCATTGTTCCATTTTCCCTGTTTACGCGCTCAATGCAATTCCCAATCGCAGAAGCTCCTGCATCGCGTCTTTCGCAGCACAGCAGTGAAGAAAAAGTTAATGTTTCATTGTTGTATTTAGAAGAGTCATTGCAGAACTGCCACAGAGCTGAGAGAGTGTTGCCAACAGTGAGTTTCTCCAAAGCCTTCTTGCATTTGATGTCCACATGAATTCTAATTCAATACTAGCACGTGCCTATTTGGGCCGAACTAAGCACTTGCCTCCATGCACAGACTGTGAAACAATCTCTCCCGCAGCTCAGTCGCTCTAGTTCTTCCTCTCCTTTCTACTGAATATTAGGAGCAAAAGAATATTAGAAGCCAAAGTGTGGAGTTTGTTAGACCCACTGCCTCTGGCCAACCATCCTGATTATTATATTTACTCTTGTCTTCATTAGTGTCACGTGTCAGGTGGGCTCATGTCAGCTGACTTTGGGTGTGGTCCAACCTCAGAACTGTTTTGATTGTATTATGTCATTCTAGCACTATTTTTACAAGGATTATTTGTACAATTACAAAGTCCAATAAACAGCTCATATAAAAAAAAAAAAAAAAAAAACTCACAATAGCACCTCTGCACTAAAATGAGGTTATCTGACTTACTATTATTTCCTTGTGGTTATAATTAAAAAGGCTTGCCAGATCAAATCTATCCCTTAAACACGAATATAGGTTGCTGTGCGTTCCTAGCCAATATAATAATTTGTCCTGGGAAAAAAATATTCTGTGAGAGCACTAAAAGCAAACAGAATATCTATCTGACTGCCAAAACCATTATGAGCAGATATGATGCCCCGTAATGTCTTAGCAGCAACGGGAGGGAGACATCTCATGTGACCCCCATCGTCAGCACAGCAATCCCACGCATTTGTTTCCCTAGCAACACATCCTCGACAAACTGCAATATTAAAGAGAATGGGTTCCCTGGCCAGATTGCGCAACATTACCATAAACCTGTTGCAGTGAAGTATACACATACTTTGCACATGGGCCCCGTTTGGCACAGGACGAAGATTACCATATTTTGAAGGCGTTTTGGCTGGTTGAGTCTATAATCCCTGAGCATGAGTCTTCTTGAATAAACTCCGAGTGCACATTCATGACACCCGGCCCACTCCGGTGGGAATAGGCTGTTTCCTGTATCTACACCTAAGCCTCTTTCATGTGCTCCCATATCCGCCCGCCTTGGTAAACAGGCCATTGCCACTATCTGGCTTGCTACTGTATGTTGCTGTGTTTACCCGATTGCTCACAGCTCAGTCATTTCAGCTAATCTGAGTCACTGTGATCATCCACCTGCTTTTCTTTTCATGCGTAGTTATTTATATAGACGCTCGCTCAGAAATGAAAAGTTAGTCAACCTTTCTTTGGAGTTTGCTTATAGCAGAACAAGCTGGGAGTCAATTTAAGCAAGAATCCAAAACATGTTAATGATACCTGGATGAGGCAGAGTAGCTAGACATCAGATGATTTACAGTATCTGAACTTCTTGTCACTATTTTGTATTCTACAGTTTTTGTTTTGCGATTGATTCCCCTTCTACAACAATCACACACTGCAAAAACTGAAATCTTAGGTGCATTAGGTATTGTTCAAGCTTTTTTTCTACATCATGCACGCATCACCAATGCCCAGATGAGTACGAAGAGCCCTGACTGTTTTACTCTGACTGCACCGATCAGCTTTTATCTTCCTGTTATAGTAGAGTGTGCGGACCCTGCACACTCCACAGTTTCTTTGGGGAAGTGAGGGGCGGAGTTTTTCTTACCTCATTTGAAGTCATGTCTTTGTTTGTCAACTGTGGCTGTCGCTTTAAGATCGTGCACGTACTCGCACGCGCACCATGAACGAGCCTGATGCTGCAGTTACGCTTTGGGCCAGAGGTGGCAGTCATGAGTAAAAAAGTGACAAATTGCACAAAGATCCTTTAAATTTAACCTAACTGCTTATTTTGCTCTGACAAGTTATTTCTACTTCAAATAAGATTTTCAGACAAGATCTTTCTGCTTATTTTAAGATATTTATTACTCAATTATCTTATTTGATCAAGCAGTCTTAGCCTTGAGGCTTAACAGCCTGTTTTAAGTACTGTGAGGCTTAAAACAAACATTTTCCACATTTTAGGATGACTAACCAACGTCAAAGGCCCTGAACTGGGGTTTCATAAGTTACACTTTCTTATTTTAAAATTTTGCATAATCTAATAATTAAAAAAAATACACATTTGAAAACAATCAAACAAAAGTGCAATATAGCACTTTATTGCAACCAGTGAATATAGTACTAGTGGTTTCAGTCCCTGGCTGGGTCATATCAAATGAAATTAAAAATGGGACCTGTTATTTCCCTGCTTGAAACTCTCGCAATCACCCACTAGTGGCACCAGACATGCCTCCAAAAAACAGGTGTATGCAGATGATTTGGAAATCTTCTTCTTTTGTCATCTAACCAACCATTTGGTGCATCACCACCACCTACTGGTCATGATTTGAAAATGACATCGCCATGGAAACTTGACGAGCGGTCAAATGTTAAGAGGCTAAATTTGGCTACATGTTTCATTAATGAAACAAAAGACAGACTAAGATAAAAATGTGTTACTATTCACTTAGCCGATGAGATGCTGCCGAGTTGCAATGCCTGCGTATTGAAATAGAAAGATGTTATGACATAAACAGGAATAGTCTTACTTTTCCTACACCTTAACGTGTGATGTTACTGGCTGGAGATTGCTAAGCTTTATATGTTTTATTTATTCACTTGTCTCTATACTCTATAATGATACGTTGGATGTTTAATAGTTGCAGTCCACTTTTGCATATCTCGTTTCAAGTGGTAAAGCCATAGATTTGTTCATATTATTGTTGTAATCTGCGCTTTAGTTTGTGTTTTACTAATTTACGGTGTATAAGTATTTAGTAAGTTCAATAAACGGTCTCATATTAATTCATGCTTCATTTGCTTTTATCTTTGTATCTTATAATGCATAATAGATCAGATTTTTTTGTATTTTGTTGTGATAAATATTAATTGTTTGTTGATTTATGAGCTATGCATATCAAGAGTAACATGGGAACATTTCTATTGACTGAGTTGTCATATCATCTTGTCTTTTATTGTTTGTTCTGTGCTTAAAAAAAAAAACTCACGATGATAGAAGATCAGTCAGTCTCACGCCTACATTGTAATACACTTGTCCTGATTTTTTGCACTCGAAACTTCCTATCACACCCAACTTAATATTAAATCTGCTCCCTCTGTTTGGTTCGTCTTACATCATTTCCATATCTTCTCATCTTTTAGAAAAGAGCATACCTTTTCCCCCCCTTCGCTGTTTAAATCAAACATTCATCCATCGCCTGCACTGTTGGCTTGGCGACGGGTTTCTCATCTGATACGCTGCAAAGATACATGGCCCCTGCAGTGATTTCATCTGACGTGTTGTTTGACGTGCCCCCTAATCACACCAAAAAAATCTATCTATCTATCTATCTATCTATCTATCTATCTATCTATCTATCTATCTATCTATCTATCTATCTATCTATCTATCTATCTATCTATCTATCTATCTATCTATCTATCTATCTATCTATCTATCTATCTATCTATCTATCGTGATTCTATTCATTCTCTATAAATGTTGTATTTTAATTTGGCTTTGTCACAATTGAGAGCAGCATAAAGAAAGCAGCAATACAGTACACTTATAAATCATTTAGCCTGTTCCATCTGTGAATCTCTGTGGAACGGTGAATGGCAATTACTTTGTCTCTTCATGTTCCCTCTGAAGCCCTGAGAAACGTTGAGGTGCTCCTAATGTCTAAAATGGATAAAAAGATTTTGTTGATTTGTTCTGGAGTGTATTATTTGTTGATGTTTTGTGTCATCTGTTCTATAAATTGCTTTGTTATAGCAGCAGCTGTTGTGAACGTATTATATAAAAGTTGTGTTATCCACAAGAATGCCACTTTGCGGGTGTATTAAAGTGTACTGTGGGTAATTGTTTTTTTTATGGCTTTAGCCCATGAACCCATTTATTACAGTTTTGTCAGTCGTTTTAGTACCTTTCTCAAATCATCTTCGACATTGAGACTGATTTGCATATTCACTGTTTCTTGTGTGTTTTTTTAATATACATTTTTAAAATATCATTTTCATCTTTTTTTTTACTGTTAAATAATCAAAAAGGGGAACTTCAAGCTCACGAAAATGAGCTGAGATTTAGCAAATCGATGACGCCTCAACCTTAATTGTTACTGAGAAGTGTCCCAAAGCAACTGAGAAAAAAGTCAAAAGCATTGGTGCTGGTGTCACGATACTGGCCCTGTAATTACTTGGTATCAGATGGACGCCGAAATATTCACTATGGCACACCACTACTACACAGCAACGTGACTGACATAATAATCAAGCGACACAACGAATCAATAATGAAATTTGTTGCCCACACTATTATCAATTTTATTGATTCGTTGTTGCAGCCATACAACTTGTTCAACCATTAAAAAAAAAAAAGGCATGTAAAGAACTGTCTGTATGCTGTGGGGCCGAGACAATTCAAACGAGACCCATCACAATGCATTTGGACATAAGCAATTGATCATGTCAAAAACAGCACGGAATTGGACATAAATGAATGTCGTAAAGCATTTGCAACTTTAAGTATGAAGAAGTAAGAAGTAAGAATCTATGCTGCTTTGAATATCAAACCACATTTTCTTTTACCACCTTTTGTTGTGGCTCTTTCTTTTGTAACGATGTTATTTTAATTTTTTTCAAAAACTCACAAGTAGCCAAAGAAAAAGCCAAACGTGCCAATTTAATCCTTTGATGCTCGTTCCAGTGAGGTCTGAGAACAGATATGACTACATATCATCTGCTGTGATGCATTAACCAGCATATTAGACCTCAGTTCAATTCTTTGTCCTGAAGATCAGAGTATGATCAAAGCGGGGTCGACCGTTTGAGAAGTCTTTTTGATGTCATCCCGAGAGGGCATATTTGTGTGTTAAATGGGGATTGCTATGATATGCTGTGACATTTTAACCAGCATATCAACACAACAATACCGTTCACTCTCAATTCCTGCAAGAATTGTGTTATCTAATTTATTTTTCTCGACAATAAAAGCCTTCCTCACTTACCAAGTTCTCAAGTTGTCATGCGGCTTTTAGCGAAGCCTAAATAGACTTTGTTGTTCTCAATAGAGTTTCCTGTGTGAATGACGAGCGCGCGTTCCTAATTGACTTTCTTTTTTTGTACTCAGCAAAGCTCACTCAACACGAGGTCACCATTTAGATCAGTGACCTGTTTTAAGAAAACGATTCATTGGAAAAAATTATTTGAATGACAGTGTTCTGACGTAACAACTCATTTGCTAATCCTCTTTTACCCTCATTCTCTGTTCTTGCGCAGTGAAATAAATCTCTTTCTCAAGTCTGCACGCACTTCTGTCTAATGTCGTGCCATTTGTTTTATCAATGCTCACATTATGCATATATTTTTTCCCAATACATTTTGACACGTCTTATTAGACAACTATGCTTGTATTTGTTCGTGTAGATTATTAACAAAGGCGTTCACAGGAATGAGAACGTTTGCGCGATGAACATTGAGCCGTTTAAAAAGCTATAAGGGCACAGCCCAAATAATGCATGCCAACTCCTATATATGCATACATTAACATTTTAATGACTTGTGCTCTTATGTGCCAGTCATGCGGTTCATTAGGCAACTGCTTAGTCAGTATCTTTATCAAACACAAGATGCTCAAGAAGAAGGAGGATACAATTATCTTGGGAGTCCATTAAACTGAAATAGCTTCAATATATATTTCTAACACACATTGTTTGAGTTGACAAAAAAAAAAACTGCACAATTGCTACCTTGATCCAGGAAAATATAAATATGTTTCCTTATTTTCACGCAGAGTGAACATTAATTTGATTATGAACAGAGAAGCCAATGCAAATTGAACGTCATGTTAATTGTTTTCATATACAAATATAAAGCACTTTAACTAATCAATTCGAAATGCTATTTTACTCTTGTGTGTGCTGAATTAATGTTGCTTTAAATTGTTAGCTTGCGAGCGGTTGACAGACACTGAAAATATAAACATGGTGCTTGCGAAAGGTCAGTGTCTCCCACAGAGGTTTTTACGACCTGACAATAATTATGTACTTCTTTGCTGAATGAATTCTGAGACATCTTCGAGTTGTGGGTGTGCTGGAGCCAAAACACCCTGGGCTGGCCGCTAGCCAATCACATGGCATATTTGGACCAACAACCTAAAGACATCAGATATACACGTTAATTGACCCCACCATAGCGCAGGATCCGTGAAGAAGCCTTATTAACAGTAGATTTTTTTTTTTTTGCAAGACTTGCCCAAAGTAACCATCACAGATGTACATTGTTTTTGTACCATAAGTCCTCCTCCTCCAAAGCACTAAGCAGCAATTTAGGGAAACGCTGGATATAAAAGTATGCTAAGGTATTCTTCTTCAGGTTGTTGTTGTTACCTAAAGGTTATAAATATGCTATTAAATAATCCCGTTTAGTGATCAAATACGCATGTGGTATTTTTTTAATGTTAGTATGAACATTTGCTGTTGTTTAAACGTGATGTACACGTTGATGTATCCCCCCCCCCCAAAAAAAGGCAGATCATTTTGTTAAGAGAATGTATTCTATTCTGTCTATTTTGATTCATATTAGTGTTACAAAATGCTTAAAGGAGAAGTCAACCCCCTCCAAAATTTCTTGACAATAATATGTTCTACGCAGCCACACTACTCTAAATACAGTATTCTGATTAACATTGCATTAGTAGAATATGAGTTAAGCAACAAAATCCAGCAGTTTTTATCAATATCAGAAGGCGGCCATTTTGCCACTTTCTGTTGAGTGAAAATGACACACACAGTCTCAGGTAACGACCAATCACAGCTCAGCTTCTGAAAACAGGTAAGCTGTGATTGGTTGTTGCCTGAGTAAGTGTGATGTCATCTTCAGTCGACAGCAAGTGGCAAAATGGCAGCATTTAACATGTCTTAAATGAATATGTTAGAATGTTAGTATACTAAACTATTGCTTAACATTTAATACATTTAGATTTAATGATGCCTACATTTTTTTTACTTTGACCATATTCATATAGTAATGGATGTGTGCGTTTGTGTGTGAATGTGTGTAAATTGGGTCCAAATGTTCAAATCTACAGTTAACCAGCATCTTAGTTCAGATTGAATCCCACTGTGCTTAACTTCCACTCCAATAGTGAAACGCAAACTTATATCCCAGGTCACAACACTCTCACCCCAGATAACGACAAGTATCATACACAAATGCAGTTCTCTTCCCCCTAAACTGACTGTCAGTGCAAAGGCAAAGAAACAGACAGGCAGACTGAGACTTACATGAAATTAGGACCAGCCCAGAATCCAGTAGCCTCAATTTGATCCACTTGATTTAATTTAGTGTGCGCACGGTGGCAGTCATCACCAAAATGCTCTGAACTATAATTCGCAGGGACAATCCTGCCCTGCCCTTTGTGTCAAATGTACTGGGGGGTGGGGGGGATAAGTCTTAAAAGACTTAGCAAAGTCTCCATCACTCTCCTGATAAATGTCACTCTTCTAAAACTTTAAATAGACCGTTTCCACACAATCTACTTAGACGGATTGATCTGAAATAAGTCTCAGCGGGCACGGTAGTTTCTTTCCTATTCAGCTCTTTCATGTGACATGCCCACCTAAATATTTTAGAGTTATGGGAGCACCAGGCAGACACTAAACCAATGATTTATTATACTGGGAACAGTAATCCCAAAGGTACAAAACTTTACAGAATTCTAAGGAGAGAAAAAAGAAGAAGCTGTTGACTGTTAAAGATGATGACTCATTTATACTCTTGAAACAAGGCCATTAAATGTTATTAAATAATCATCAGGTAATAATTAGCTCATTATGTGTGTTTATCGATCCTTGGCCTCTTTCTGCATCAGTCATTCATGATTAACAATGAACCAGCTGCAACAAGGAGAACCTTGTTTTTCTATTGTTATACTGTCATTCGTGAGCTTCTGTAATTTCATAGCTCTCTGTATGATTTCATTAGTTTAAACTACTGGTTTTAATTATTTTACCCTAAGCAAAGAGAGTAGTGGAGTATAGCAGCAGTATTTGCATACAGGTTATTTCCTATTTGGCTTTTCCAAGTAAATGAATAAATGTTCTCTCGTCCTCACTTATTTGACTCATTACTCCCATGCCTAGTCTTGTTGAAAACCCAATTATATGTAACAGTGTTCTATAATGGCTTTGTTATAATCGGCTCATTTGTTTTATTTGTTGATATTCAACATACAATGAATTGCTTCTGTTCACATTCGCGTATCGTTCATAAAATGCTTACCAGTATTCTGTTTATACTTTATATTATTCTTCATGTATACAATAGTTGTCATAACACTGCTAATGTATTAATGGTTGTCTTTACAGACTTCCTCAATTCTAACGTCGAAAATACAATAAACAATGTGGAAACAAACCTACATACATAATTAACATAAATTTACAATAAAACAAATAATCACCTCGCTGGCCACACATATCCAAAAAACCACCACGAATGTCCATGAATCTACTACGTCATCGCTATCTTCTTTTCCGGCCTAAAGTACAGCTGAGCTGAAGCCACGCAAACGACCGGATGTGCACCAATGTAAAGATGCCCCCGCGTGTGTACACCACTCATTGGTTCCTAACAACCCTTAAACAAAATATAATGTTTTTTATATTTAAAATTACAAAAATATAGATTCTAACAAAAATATAGATTCTAACAAAAATATCATTCAATTACAACTTTATGGCAGCTAAAGTATTAATCTTTCATTGTTTAAAGCTTGCAGAAAATTTAACTCATTCACTCCTTGCCTTTTTTACAGAAGCAATCCCCTTCACTCCCAGCTGTTTTACTGGATTTTGACTCTGAGAGGCTGCATCAAATGCTATAGCATTAAAAAAAAAAAAAAAAAAAAAAACATTTTAAAACGTTTAAATATGTCTTTGGGACACATTTAAAATATATACATTTAAAATCACACATTTAAAATACAATGTATTTATAAGTTTTGGGGAGCAAACTACTGGTCGAAAAAGGAAACTGCACACACCCTTTTTCGCGTACAGAATGCGCACGATGTCACATCTGCAGAGAGACGGCGAGAAATTCAAACTCGAATCAAGTCTGAAAACTATTGGCCAGAGGCTTGGAGGAATACCCATTGGGAACAGCTAAGGTGTTAATCTACTAATTAGAAGATGTTTCATAAATGGTCACATAAAAAGACTATTTTAAAGATATTTTGGGGCAAATTGTTACAAAGAGCAGCTTTAAAATTGCTCAAATTTTTTATCTTTTATATTCTTTGTATAAACTGAGGGAGACTATCAGAATTTAATTTCTCTGTTGTTTTGTTATTTGCACAGTCAAAACTCATCTTGAATCTAGAATAATAGTATATTAGTACCTCAGCTTTGTTTTTCATTGTGGAAAAAACATGCATGGGAAGTTATTTGTAGACTCTAAATTGTCTTTAGGTAGGAATGCGAGTGTGAATAGAATAGTTGGTGGTCTATATGTGCTCTGCAGTCCTGAGTGTACACAGGGTTCATAGTTAGAAGCATGGCAACTGAAAAAATAATGATCTCGTATATTTCTCAGTGACCCTGACAAAGATGACACACTCTGAAGCCATGACGTATTCTGTTGAAGGAATATAAACATATTTATTCCATGTAATGGAAAAAAAGTATTCCACTGTTTTGGTCGTCAGTGATATCGCTGGCATAGGTGAACAGAGAGATATTTACAATCAAGACAAATTGAAATGAGGTCGATTATCTTTCACAGCATCCTAGGGAACCACAGCCCCTCATTTGGAAATCACTGCGATCAAGCATTTATATACGGTCTTATATGTGCACTTGAATAGATCCTGTAAGATCTTCTACTTTTTGTTTGCTGCAATATCACCATAGCAACAGCTGCGAGGCAGGAGTTCAGGTGAACTTTTGTTTGTGTGAGTTTAAACATTTCCTTCGAGATGCATTGTGTGAACAACAAAATATATTTTCTCTGAAATTGCAGGGCGCAACATGTTGACAAATTGTTTTTCATATTTCCTCCGTTTAGAAATTTGATTTATCTGCTAGGGAGGACTTGTATGCTTTCTTAAAAGACTGTAGGTGTTTCATTCAATAAAATCGTGGAAGTTAGGGTTTGCCTTAGAAGGCTTTTATAAGTGTGAACGTAATATAAATGTAAAACCCCTCATCATATCATTACATAACAATTTATCATGTATTTTATTTGATTACTTTTTTCATAATTCACATAGAAGTGCTATTGTTCCATTTATGTCAAAAATGCATTTGGTTAAAAAAATAATAATAATAATAAATTATGTTTCTAAAAATTGAAGGGAAAAAAAGCTAATTTGATACAGATTATTTGTCAAATGAAAACAACAAATCCATTAAGCAAGAAACATTACGTATACATATTTATTTGCTTAAGTTGGCCACTAAAAAATGAATTGGCGGGCCAGATCTGGCCCCCAAGCCTTGAGTTTGACACCTTGCGTAAAAGTGTATGTTGTCTAAATTCCTTGTATATGCTATCATGATCCTCAGCATCCTTTGTATTTATTTTCCTTCAAATATGCAGGAGCTTTTAATTTGAAAAAAAGGTCTTCTAATGATTTGTGGGTTTAATGTACTCAAGAACATTACACTCATTTCACATCATGCTCTCAACTGCATAAAGTGACTCACAACTTGTTGGGGGGAAAAAAGTAGAAGAGGATAAATGTGTCGTCGTCTATAAATTAAACAAAGGACACAAACACTTACGCTTAAATCTCCAGTGATATGTTTCCCGGGAAATTGTCTGCTCCTAAGCTATTGTTTATCAAGTTTTATGGCTCATTTCGGTGTTGCCCGGCCTCCTATATTGCAAAACAACCTCAATCAATTGCCTTTGTCAGGCTGACAGCCTGAGAATGAAACTTTGCTTCAGCTAATCCCTTCCAACAGCGCAGCATCTTGTGACAGCGTGTAATACAGCAGGATGGTGACAGCCACATCGCGACACAACTCCTGAAGGAATAAGCCGTTGATTATCGCTTGTGGAAAAAGCTTTTCTTTTAACTTTCTTATCAGTATGAAGGATGACCTTCAGAGGGGAAAGAAGGATGGACGGCAGAACCATACGAATAAATTATAGGCTGCCGCCCTTGTCAAATGCTTCCTGCAATGGAAACAAAGGAACTCTGATTGTCTCACGCACATAGAAAGGAAACAAAACTACAACCAACAATTACACTTCCCTCCAAAAGTCTAAAAATATATTTTTTTCTGTTAATTGAAGCAATTTGGTTTTGACATCAAGATAGCGTGAGACAAGAGATTGAGTGGTTTGGGTTGCATTTCCTGCCTTGAGATATGTGTGACCTGACTTCTGATAGAGATTTTTATTTTTTTTGCTTTGACTTGTGAGCACACAATTGAGATACAATATTCCATCCATCCATATTGAATAATGGCTACATTGAGGATTACTACACACATTAAATAGTAAATTTGACTCTATTTAGAGTAAATTTGACTTTAGAGTGGGACTAAAGAGACTCAGTTAGTCAGCTAATATTTATACTTGGAAGAGAGTAAAAATAAAGAATGGGAGAAAAAAAAAGGCTCAAAAATAAATACTTGGCCTACTTACATTGTAGTAGAGGGCAGTAAAAGACTGAGAGTCAGCACAACTCAGAGCCATATAGAGAGAGAGTTTGGCCAACTCAGGGTTTTTCGGCAGGGTAACAAGATGGCGTCCATATGTCATGTGACTAGCAGTTGACCAATCACGCTGTGATCACATGACATATGGACGCCATCTTGTTCCCCTTCTGAAAAACCCTGAGTTGGCCAAACTCTCTCTATATACGGCTCTGGAACAACTAAGCCATGTTTGCCATCTAGTGGTGAATGGTGATATTACAACTTACTACTATTCGACCCCTGCATACATGATTCGGCACCCACAGATTCACTGACTTTATATACACAGCTGTTATCGCGCAAACTCGACTCACCAGCGTGAATCCTCGTGATCTTGTGGTCTGGTGGGTGCAGATTTCCGGACATTGGCGAAACATTTTTCTCTCTCTCTTTTTTTTTTTTGTACTTTTTTTGGGGGGGGGGGGGGGGTCATCAGAATCCACTCTTAGCGTTATTGGGGGCCACCAGTTTCCCGTCCCTGTAGTAGTGATTCATGCCAATGGCTTTAGCAGTGAAGGATGATTTTTCTGGCGTGAATTCAAGCTCCAGCTGTAGAAACTTTTTACTACTTTTGGCTTAAAAAATAATAATTTTCTTTATTGAATTTTCTTAATTTCAACATCATAAAATAAGGTAAAACTCAACTTTATTTACACAGCACTGCACAACAACCACAGCTGTAAGAAAGAGCTGTATATAAATAGCGAAAGACAATGACCAAAATAATCAAATATAGCTACTTAAAATGTCGTCAGCCATCTTTGTCTTTATAGTTTAAATAGGCAAAACCTAAATCTAAAACTGACCATAGATATGGTCAGTGTCAGTCACATCATCCACTCCTTTGGATTGCATGAAAAATCAGTGGATTTTGAAAAGTAATATTTTTGTTTGCCAACCCAAATGTTTAAATTATGAAAAACAAAAATAGAGGAAGCCCAATTAGAAGTTGAGGTTGTTGTTGTTGTTCTTAATCAAAATCGTTGAGGTAAATGACATCAGAGCTTTAACAAGGGCAGAATAAACAGGAAAAGCATCTGAGTAATTACTCCTTCCCTGTCAGCCTGCTGACATGCTGGGTCATGGTTCATCCTGGAGTTTTAGAGGAACCGTTTGTTCTAATAAGTTATCCGCATCTCAGTGACTGTCCGTCACCTCCAGATCTTTCATTGATTTTCCGCAAAAAAAAAATCTTCCTCTGTGTCAGGTTCTCACACCTCCCCCGATCACAAGAGAAGATGGCCTTGTTTTTAAAGAGCAATAAATAAGGCTTCTAATGGCCCCCACAGGTCTAAATGACTGCCATCCATCCAAAGGGAAGCCGACATTGTTGTTGATCAATACCAATGAGTTCAGGATCACCTTGGCAGGTGCTGACATTTCTCGCTTTCGGAACGTTATGCTCCGCTTAGGAATCTAATCAGGCTGTGTGGAAGCATTAAGTGAAAAGTGAGCGTTTATTAAGAATGTCTTAAAGCCAGAATGACACTCATTTGGATATTCAGATGTACATTTTCAAGCAAAGACAACACTGTAGTCAAGTCAAAACCCAACAAAGCTGACACATTATAATGTCGAAAGCCTCAAGGATGGCAACGCTTTGATGGCAAACCTCTGAGATTTAAGTGAGACGATACTTTGCGAAGCTGCTGACGTGCACGCCGTCCTTCAAGGTCACAAATTGTGCTGTATGATGTTGATGCCTCCCAAGATCAATGTGTGTTGGCTGACTGCGAAACATTTCATTGCCATAGACGAGGCCTGTGACTCTCGTAGCACTTTTTCCATCACAGTTGCCAACTATTCATTATTAGGAACTTTTCACTCTCCTGTGAATGTGCTGACCTGAAGAGGGATGAAGCGGATTCTTGAATTTGCAGGCAATGTCTTGCGATCTAAACGCCAGTAGAGGCGTTGTAAAATGGAAATAACCCACTGTCAATAATAATAACAACATCCTGCTAAAGTGATGATTTCACACACTCTAAAAACAGCTGGGTCAAAATTAACCCAACTATGGGTCAATTGTTTCTATTTGGCCCAACTTTGAAATATTGGTCAGATCCTTTACTTGGGTAAAAAAAATTGGGTCATTTTGTATAAAACAGCCCATAAAGTGGATCGGTCCTTTTTTCTTTTCTTTTTTAATCCATAATTGGGTTACTATTGACCGAACTGTTTTTAGCGTGCATGACTGGAGACATGGCCCAGAAGTAGTAGAGTAGCCAAAATTTGTACTCAAGTTAGAGTACAATTACTTTAGAATAATATGTAAAAGGTCTTATAAATTATTACTTCAGGAAAAAATACAGTACTTAATGCCTGGTTCCATTTTATTGGTCAAATGGTATCTAACATGGCCACTGGAAACGTTGGATTGCGAATTGGAGTTATGTAACAAATGTCTCCGTGACAAACCAAAACAGATTGCACAAAATTATAACATGTAGCTAAAACTAAAAGTAGTAAGCGGAATGTATTTTAATGTAATCGAGTAAAAGTAGCCTTTCTTCTCAAACACAATTTTTCTCGTAAAACTAAAAAGCATAAAATTACTCTAACAAGTACAATTTAGCCCCAAAATTACTTACGTGAATTTAACGTGTATACCAACATCTGACATAAATTAAATAACTTTCCTCATAGGCGGGAATCAACCTAATAAAGACTTATATCGCAAAACGTGTCTGTTTTTTTTATTTTAATAATGGCTTTTTAATCGGGCTTTTTGTTATAAAGATAAGATGGGATGAGATAAGATATCTCACAATGGGTACATTTTCATCATTTTAGCATAAATAGTGGATAAAGGAAATAAAAAAAAAATAGCATGCAAGGAGGCCAAGGATTTGTACCCATTATGCTCAAGCACATTAAAATGATATACAGTCCATTCGCATACACCATACCAGTTTACACATTGCTTCTTACAAAGACACCATAAATATTAGAATAGAATTTTCATCTGAGAAAACATTCACGCAACAAGCACATTGCACAAAAAAAAAAAAAAAAACTAAACTACTGTCCGAGCATGAACTCTCCAGTGTACCGGTTGTATACTCTGACAGCTGCAGGCAGAAAGGAGCAGCAGAATTTCTCCTTCACACAGTGCAGGTACAAAAGGCTGTTGCTGCAGGAACTGTTCAGTGCTGTCAAAGTGTCCTGAAGGGTTTGCGTAGAGTTGTCCAGCATGGATGACAGCTTAGCCATTATCCTCCCGTCTCACGCTGTGACAGTTAAGTGCAGCCCAGGCCAGAGTTGGTCCTCTTCACCTGTTTGTTTTTTTGTCCATCGCAGGTATGCCCCCTGCCAGGAGACCACCCTATAGAAAAAGACCACTGCGACCACCGAGTCATAAAAGTTCTGTAAGTTTCCTCTGGAAAACGAAACCCTACAGGAAGATTCTGTTTTGACCTTTCCTGTAGAGAGCAATTTTTGTTGTCCTGTTTATTTATGAGGACATCCAAGTACATTGTCGGAATAAAAAAAAAAATCCTTGGAGTTTTCTCGAGGATAATAATGTTCCTTGATTGACTGTGGGGGAAATGAACAAGCAATAAATTAATTGCAATATTTTAAACATCTTAATCGGACTTCCTTATTACACTAAAATATAATTTTCACATATCTATCCTTTATGTTGTGGTTTTTAATTTACTTTTTTAGCAAATTTCACTTTTACTCCTCTACTTTTCCGAAATATAATGTATACCCCGATAACGGCAATATCGCGATATTGTGATAATAAAATTGCCACAATATCGTCGTTGTCATGTCACAATATTTAAAGCAGCACATATGTTAAAAAAGTCAGGTTTATTTCTATTTGTACAGTTCCAGCACCCTCTGGTGGCTAGTTTTTTTAGTGCAGTTTAATTTTCACAAGGCATGTTTTGGCCCTTCTATGTTTAAAATCCATGCTAATGGTCAGATGGAGGGGCACGTAATATGCTTGTGAACCGAATCCAAATGTGGAGGAACTCAATGAATGCATATATTAGCAAGTAAGTGCCTCAATAATAAGTATTATTAGAGATTGTAGGTTGTTTATATGAATTGCTGTTATGTACAAAAGCACAATATTGTGGGGTTTTATTTTAGTATGAGCTCTTTTTTTTTTACAAAATTGTGATCTTTTTATATTGCCAACTTCCCCACAATATCGTAATATTTATCATATCGTGATCTTCATATCGTGATGGTATCGTATCGTGATGTTTGGCTATCGTTACATCCCTAGGTAATTAAATCGTTCCCTGATATGCACCGTTCAGTAATATCTGTGAGCCAGATTCAACATTTTTTACTCAAAGATGGTGAAGCCATGGCATACCCTCCTCTAACCTCTAATTGCTTGCACTGATTAGATTGGCTAACTTTAAGCATGAGGACTGGTGAGCCGAGCAGAGGCAGAGTAGGGCGGGTCATGCTGGGGAAAATAATTCAACTAGCTGTAACGGTTCCCCGGAGTTTTAGCTCAATGGGAGCGCTTTGTGTTTATACACCGGAGACGTGATCAAAGTGTGGATGAGATTATATTATTTCTAAAACAGGACGTTTTTCTGGACTACATTAAAAAAATTAAAAATAAATAAATAAATAAAAGTAAAACATTTAGTGAATGCCTACTTCTTATACAAGACTGGCTGATGCCACGTGGTTCTTCTCGAGACTTTTAGCAGGAAAGAAAGTTTTGTTGCTATAGACAATTACAGTATACCCACAATGTTATGGCTTCTCACTGATTGCGCTGTGAGTGAGAGTTGAGAGAGGCTGGTGCCAGCCTAACCTCCTTAGC
>NW_028233658.1:5000-7500 GCF_054856555.1 Leptonotus elevatus
CGAGGCCGGCCGGCGGGGGCCCTCCGAAGGCGGGTCTTGGATGCCGTTCGTACGTGGGAGAAGGTGCGGCGTGTCGCGGGCGACGGCCTGCTGCCGAGGCTCCGGAGGCTCCGGGGGCGGCGCTCTGAAAATATCCGGAAGATCGGCCGACTTGGAAAAAAATTTGAGAACCGGGGCTGAGGAGGGGGAAAATCTGGCCAGGGAGGCCGACCCGAAGTGCCTCTAAGTCGGATAGGGATTGGGCGAAACTCCCTTGGAAGTGGCACTCTGAAAAAATTTCCAAGTTTGGCTGACTTAGAAAAAATTCGAGAACCAGGATGAGGAGGGGGAAAATGTGGCCAGTCAGGCCGACCTGAAGTGCCTCTTAGGCGGATAAGGGTTGGGCGAAACTCCCTTGGAAGTGGCACTCTGAAAAAATTTCCAAGTTTGGCTGACTTAGAAAAAATTCGAGAACCAGGATGAGGAGGGGGAAAATGTGGCCAGTCAGGCCGACCCGAAGTGCCTCTTAGGCGGATAGGGGTTGGGCGAAACTCCCTTGAAAGTGGCACTCTGAAAAAATTTCCAAGTTTGGCTGACTTAGAAAAAATTCGAGAACCAGGATGAGGAGGGGGAAAATGTGGCCAGTCAGGCCGACCCGAAGTGCCTCTTAGGCGGATAGGGGTTGGGCGAAACTCCCTTGAAAGTGGCACTCTGAAAATATTTCCAAGTTTGGCTGACTTAGAAAAAATTCGAGAACCAGGATGAGGAGGGGGAAAATGTGGCCAGTCAGGCCGACCCGAAGTGCCTCTTAGGCGGATAGGGGTTGGGCGAAACTCCCTTGAAAGTGGCACTCTGAAAAAATTTCCAAGTTTGGCTGACTTAGAAAAAATTCGAGAACCAGGATGAGGAGGGGGAAAATGTGGCCAGTCAGGCCGACCCGAAGTGCCTCTTAGGCGGATAGGGGTTGGGCGAAACTCCCTTGAAAGTGGCACTCTGAAAATATTTCCAAGTTTGGCTGACTTAGAAAAAATTCGAGAACCAGGATGAGGAGGGGGAAAATGTGGCCAGTCAGGCCGACCCGAAGTGCCTCTTAGGCGGATAGGGGTTGGGCGAAACTCCCTTGAAAGTGGCACTCTGAAAAAATTTCCAAGTTTGGCTGACTTAGAAAAAATTCGAGAACCAGGATGAGGAGGGGGAAAATGTGGCCAGTCAGGCCGACCTGAAGTGCCTCTTAGGCGGATAGGGGTTGGGCGAAACTCCCTTGAAAGTGGCACTCTGAAAAAATTTCCAAGTTTGGCTGACTTAGAAAAAATTCGAGAACCAGGATGAGGAGGGGGAAAATGTGGCCAGTCAGGCCGACCTGAAGTGCCTCTTAGGCGGATAGGGGTTGGGCGAAACTCCCTTGAAAGTGGCACTCTGAAAAAATTTCCAAGTTGGGCTGACTTAGAAAAAATTCGAGAACCAGGCTGAGGAGGGGACCATCTGGCAAGGGAGTCCGACCTAAAGTGCATCTAAAGCGGATATGGGTTGGTCGAGCCTCCCTTGATTTGCCCTGGAGCTCCCACGTCTTAAAAAGGTCTCTCCTATAATTGTACACCAACCATTTTGAGGTTTGGGTGCAAACCTCTCGAATGGGGGGACTCGGTCCCCTATCTACAGCGCCCCTAATGACGACAGGTGGTACTGCGCCCCTGGTAGCCCGGCCATTGAAAATGAATGGGCCCATTCATTTCAATGGGGAATTTCGACCCCTGGTTGCCCGCCATTCATTTCAATGGGGAATTTCGACCCCTGGTCGCCCGCCATTCATTTCAATGGGGACTTTCGACCCCTGGTTGCCCGCCATTCATTTCAATGGGGGATTTCGACCCCTGGTCGCCCGCCATTCATTTCAATGGGGGATTTCGACCCCTGGTAGCCCGCCATTCATTTCAATGGGGGACTTCGACCCCTGGTAGCCCGCCATTCATTTCAATGGGGGACTTGGACCCCTGGTAGCCCGCCATTCATTTCAATGGGGGATTTCGACCCCTGGTCGCCCGCCATTCATTTCAATGGGGGACTTGGACCCCTGGTAGCCCGCCATTCATTTCAATGGGGGATTTCGACCCCTGGTCGCCCGCCATTCATTTCAATGGGGGATTTCGACCCCTGGTAGCCCGCCATTCATTTCAATGGGGGACTTCGACCCCTGGTTGCCCGCCATTCATTTCAATGGGGGATTTCGACCCCTGGTCGCCCGCCATTCATTTCAATGGGGGATTTCGACCCCTGGTAGCCCGCCATTCATTTCAATGGGGGACTTGGACCCCTGGTAGCCCGCCATTCATTTCAATGGGGGATTTCGACCCCTGGTAGCCCGCCATTCATTTCAATGGGGGACTTGGACCCCTGGTAGCCCGCCATTCATTTCAATGGGGGATTTCGACCCCTGGTCGCCCGCCATTCATTTCAATGGGGGATTTCGACCCCTGGTAGCCCGCCATTCATTTCAATGGGGGACTTCGACCCCTGGTTGCCC
>NW_028233659.1:0-2500 GCF_054856555.1 Leptonotus elevatus
CGACCTGGGGTTGAAATCCCCCGCCACATAGGAACGAATGCCGGGCGTTCGAGTTGCCCAGGCAGGGGGTTATCCTCCACTAGCAAACCTCCATGAGCAGCGGAGCCCGTCAGCTGCGCCAAAAAGAACCACACGAGGGCGACCTGGGGTTGAAATCCCCCGCCACATAGGAACGAATGCCGGGCGTTCGAGTTGCCCAGGCAGGGGGTTATCCTCCACTAGCAAACCTCCATGAGCAGCGGAGCCCGTCAGCTGCGCCAAAAAGAACCACACGAGGGCGACCTGGGGTTGAAATCCCCCGCCACATAGGAACGAATGCCGGGCGTTCGAGTTGCCCAGGCAGGGGGTTATCCTCCACTAGCAAACCTCCATGAGCAGCGGAGCCCGTCAGCTGCGCCAAAAAGAACCACACGAGGGCGGCCTGGGGTTGAAATCCCCCGCCACATAGGAACGAATGCCGGGCGTTCGAGTTGCCCAGGCAGGGGGTTATCCTCCACTAGCAAACCTCCATGAGCAGCGGAGCCCGTCAGCTGCGCCAAAAAGAACCACACGAGGGCGGCCTGGGGTTGAAATCCCCCGCCACATAGGAACGAATGCCGGGCGTTCGAGTTGCCCAGGCAGGGGGTTATCCTCCACTAGCAAACCTCCATGAGCAGCGGAGCCCGTCAGCTGCGCCAAAAAGAACCACACGAGGGCGGCCTGGGGTTGAAATCCCCCGCCACATAGGAACGAATGCCGGGCGTTCGAGTTGCCCAGGCAGGGGGTTATCCTCCACTAGCAAACCTCCATGAGCAGCGGAGCCCGTCAGCTGCGCCAAAAAGAACCACACGAGGGCGACCTGGGGTTGAAATCCCCCGCCACATAGGAACGAATGCCGGGCAACCAGGGGTCGAAATCCCCCATTGAAATGAATGGCGGGCAACCAGGGGTCGAAGTCCCCCATTGAAATGAATGGCGGGCAACCAGGGGTCGAAGTCCCCCATTGAAATGAATGGCGGGTTACCAGGGGTCGAAATCCCCCATTGAAATGAATGGCGGGCGACCAGGGGTCGAAATCCCCCATTGAAATGAATGGCGGGCAACCAGGGGTCGAAGTCCCCCATTGAAATGAATGGCGGGCAACCAGGGGTCGAAGTCCCCCATTGAAATGAATGGCGGGCTACCAGGGGTCGAAATCCCCCATTGAAATGAATGGCGGGCGACCAGGGGTCGAAATCCCCCATTGAAATGAATGGCGGGCAACCAGGGGTCGAAGTCCCCCATTGAAATGAATGGCGGGCAACCAGGGGTCGAAGTCCCCCATTGAAATGAATGGCGGGCTACCAGGGGTCCAAGTCCCCCATTGAAATGAATGGCGGGCTACCAGGGGTCGAAGTCCCCCATTGAAATGAATGGCGGGCTACCAGGGGTCGAAATCCCCCATTGAAATGAATGGCGGGCGACCAGGGGTCGAAATCCCCCATTGAAATGAATGGCGGGCGACCAGGGGTCGAAATCCCCCATTGAAATGAATGGCGGGCAACCAGGGGTCGAAGTCCCCCATTGAAATGAATGGCGGGCTACCAGGGGTCGAAATCCCCCATTGAAATGAATGGCGGGCGACCAGGGGTCGAAATCCCCCATTGAAATGAATGGCGGGCTACCAGGGGTCCAAGTCCCCCATTGAAATGAATGGCGGGCTACCAGGGGTCGAAGTCCCCCATTGAAATGAATGGCGGGCTACCAGGGGTCGAAATCCCCCATTGAAATGAATGGCGGGCGACCAGGGGTCGAAATCCCCCATTGAAATGAATGGCGGGCAACCAGGGGTCGAAAGTCCCCATTGAAATGAATGGCGGGCGACCAGGGGTCGAAATTCCCCATTGAAATGAATGGCGGGCAACCAGGGGTCGAAATTCCCCATTGAAATGAATGGGCCCATTCATTTTCAATGGCCGGGCTACCAGGGGCGCAGTACCACCTGTCGTCATTAGGGGCGCTGTAGATAGGGGACCGAGTCCCCCCATTCGAGAGGTTTGCACCCAAACCTCAAAATGGTTGGTGTACAATTATAGGAGAGACCTTTTTAAGACGTGGGAGCTCCAGGGCAAATCAAGGGAGGCTCGACCAACCCATATCCGCTTTAGATGCACTTTAGGTCGGACTCCCTTGCCAGATGGTCCCCTCCTCAGCCTGGTTCTCGAATTTTTTCTAAGTCAGCCCAACTTGGAAATATTTTCAGAGTGCCACTTTCAAGGGAGTTTCGCCCAACCCCTATCCGCCTAAGAGGCACTTCAGGTCGGCCTGACTGGCCACATTTTCCCCCTCCTCATCCTGGTTCTCGAATTTTTTCTAAGTCAGCCAAACTTGGAAATTTTTTCAGAGTGCCACTTTCAAGGGAGTTTCGCCCAACCCCTATCCGCCTAAGAGGCACTTCGGGTCGGCCTGACTGGCCACATTTTCCCCCTCCTCATCCTGGTTCTCGAATTTTTTCTAAGTCAGCCAAACTTGGAAATTTTTT
>NW_028233659.1:12500-15000 GCF_054856555.1 Leptonotus elevatus
CGCGGGGAGCGCGCCCGTCTTCGAGGCTTGTTGCTGGCCGTTGGAGGAGCTCCAGCGGACCGCGGGGAGCGCGCCCGTCTTCGGGGCTTGTTGCTGGCCGTTGGAGGAGCTCCAGCGGACCGGGGGGGAGCCGGGCGTTCGAGTTGCCCAGGCAGGGGGTTATCCTCCACTAGCAAACCTCCATGAGCAGCGGAGCCCGGTCAGCTGCGCCAAAAAGAACCACACGAGGGCGACCTGGGGTTGAAATCCCCCGCCACATAGGAACGAATGCCGGGCAACCAGGGGTCGAAATCCCCCATTGAAATGAATGGCGGGCAACCAGGGGTCGAAGTCCCCCATTGAAATGAATGGCGGGCAACCAGGGGTCGAAGTCCCCCATTGAAATGAATGGCGGGCAACCAGGGGTCGAAGTCCCCCATTGAAATGAATGGCGGGCTACCAGGGGTCGAAATCCCCCATTGAAATGAATGGCGGGCGACCAGGGGTCGAAATCCCCCATTGAAATGAATGGCGGGCTACCAGGGGTCCAAGTCCCCCATTGAAATGAATGGCGGGCTACCAGGGGTCGAAATCCCCCATTGAAATGAATGGCGGGCTACCAGGGGTCCAAGTCCCCCATTGAAATGAATGGCGGGCTACCAGGGGTCGAAATCCCCCATTGAAATGAATGGCGGGCGACCAGGGGTCGAAATCCCCCATTGAAATGAATGGCGGGCAACCAGGGGTCGAAGTCCCCCATTGAAATGAATGGCGGGCTACCAGGGGTCGAAATCCCCCATTGAAATGAATGGCGGGCGACCAGGGGTCGAAATCCCCCATTGAAATGAATGGCGGGCTACCAGGGGTCCAAGTCCCCCATTGAAATGAATGGCGGGCGACCAGGGGTCGAAATCCCCCATTGAAATGAATGGCGGGCTACCAGGGGTCCAAGTCCCCCATTGAAATGAATGGCGGGCTACCAGGGGTCGAAGTCCCCCATTGAAATGAATGGCGGGCTACCAGGGGTCGAAATCCCCCATTGAAATGAATGGCGGGCGACCAGGGGTCGAAATCCCCCATTGAAATGAATGGCGGGCAACCAGGGGTCGAAAGTCCCCATTGAAATGAATGGCGGGCGACCAGGGGTCGAAATTCCCCATTGAAATGAATGGCGGGCAACCAGGGGTCGAAATTCCCCATTGAAATGAATGGGCCCATTCATTTTCAATGGCCGGGCTACCAGGGGCGCAGTACCACCTGTCGTCATTAGGGGCGCTGTAGATAGGGGACCGAGTCCCCCCATTCGAGAGGTTTGCACCCAAACCTCAAAATGGTTGGTGTACAATTATAGGAGAGACCTTTTTAAGACGTGGGAGCTCCAGGGCAAATCAAGGGAGGCTCGACCAACCCATATCCGCTTTAGATGCACTTTAGGTCGGACTCCCTTGCCAGATGGTCCCCTCCTCAGCCTGGTTCTCGAATTTTTTCTAAGTCAGCCCAACTTGGAAATATTTTCAGAGTGCCACTTTCAAGGGAGTTTCGCCCAACCCCTATCCGCCTAAGAGGCACTTCAGGTCGGCCTGACTGGCCACATTTTCCCCCTCCTCATCCTGGTTCTCGAATTTTTTCTAAGTCAGCCAAACTTGGAAATTTTTTCAGAGTGCCACTTTCAAGGGAGTTTCGCCCAACCCCTATCCGCCTAAGAGGCACTTCGGGTCGGCCTGACTGGCCACATTTTCCCCCTCCTCATCCTGGTTCTCGAATTTTTTCTAAGTCAGCCAAACTTGGAAATTTTTTCAGAGTGCCACTTTCAAGGGAGTTTCGCCCAACCCCTATCCGCCTAAGAGGCACTTCAGGTCGGCCTGACTGGCCACATTTTCCCCCTCCTCATCCTGGTTCTCGAATTTTTTCTAAGTCAGCCAAACTTGGAAATTTTTTCAGAGTGCCACTTTCAAGGGAGTTTCGCCCAACCCCTATCCGCCTAAGAGGCACTTCGGGTCGGCCTGACTGGCCACATTTTCCCCCTCCTCATCCTGGTTCTCGAATTTTTTCTAAGTCAGCCAAACTTGGAAATTTTTTCAGAGTGCCACTTTCAAGGGAGTTTCGCCCAACCCCTATCCGCCTAAGAGGCACTTCGGGTCGGCCTGACTGGCCACATTTTCCCCCTCCTCATCCTGGTTCTCGAATTTTTTCTAAGTCAGCCAAACTTGGAAATTTTTTCAGAGTGCCACTTTCAAGGGAGTTTCGCCCAACCCCTATCCGCCTAAGAGGCACTTCGGGTCGGCCTGACTGGCCACATTTTCCCCCTCCTCATCCTGGTTCTCGAATTTTTTCTAAGTCAGCCAAACTTGGAAATTTTTTCAGAGTGCCACTTTCAAGGGAGTTTCGCCCAACCCCTATCCGCCTAAGAGGCACTTCGGGTCGGCCTGACTGGCCACATTTTCCCCCTCCTCATCCTGGTTCTCGAATTTTTTCTAAGTCAGCCAAACTTGGAAATTTTTTCAGAGTGCCACTTTCAAGG
>NW_028233660.1:0-20415 GCF_054856555.1 Leptonotus elevatus
CCTTAACTAAATGTTGTAGACTCAAACTTTTTGCTGTCATTAGTATATTTTAGCAAAATGAAGATGATTCAAGCATTAATTTTATTGTGCTTTTGCTCATTTTGAAGATTTTGACATTTTCACCTGAAGTGTACAATCAGGCTGAAAATGCATTTAAAGCCATAAAAAGTTCATTTTGGCTCTCACACCTTAACTAAATGTTGTAGACTCAAACTTTTTGCTGTCATTAGTGTATTTTAGCAAAATGAAGATGATTCAAGCATTAATTTCATTGTGCTTTTGCTCATTTTGAAGATTTTGACATTTTCACCTGAAGTGTACAATCGGGCTGAAAATGCATTTAAAGCCATAAAAAGTTCATTTTGGCTCTCACACCTTAACTAAATGTTGTAGACTCAAACTTTTTGCTGTCATTAGTGTATGTTAGCAAAATGAAGATGATTCAAGCATTAATTTCATTGTGCTTTTGCTCATTTTGAAGATTTTGACATTTTCACCTGAAGTGTACAATCAGGCTGAAAATGCATTTAAAGCCATAAAAAGTTCATTTTGGCTCTCACACCTTAACTAAATGTTGTAGACTCAAACTTTTTGCTGTCATTAGTGTATTTTAGCAAAATGAAGATGATTCAAGCATTAATTTCATTGTGCTTTTGCTCATTTTGAAGATTTTGACATTTTCACCTGAAGTGTACAATTAGGGGCTGAAAACGCGTTTAAAGCAATAAAAAGTTCATTTTGGCTCTCACACCTTAACTAAATGTTGTAGACTCAAACTTTTTGCTGTCATTAGTATATTTTAGCAAAATGAAGATGATTCAAGCATTAATTTTATTGTGCTTTTGCTCATTTTGAAGATTTTGACATTTTCACCTGAAGTGTACAATCAGGCTGAAAATGCATTTAAAGCCATAAAAAGTTCATTTTGGCTCTCACACCTTAACTAAATGTTGTAGACTCAAACTTTTTGCTGTCATTAGTGTATTTTAGCAAAATGAAGATGATTCAAGCATTAATTTCATTGTGCTTTTGCTCATTTTGAAGATTTTGACATTTTCACCTGAAGTGTACAATCGGGCTGAAAATGCATTTAAAGCCATAAAAAGTTCATTTTGGCTCTCACACCTTAACTAAATGTTGTAGACTCAAACTTTTTGCTGTCATTAGTGTATGTTAGCAAAATGAAGATGATTCAAGCATTAATTTCATTGTGCTTTTGCTCATTTTGAAGATTTTGACATTTTCACCTGAAGTGTACAATCAGGCTGAAAATGCATTTAAAGCCATAAAAAGTTCATTTTGGCTCTCACACCTTAACTAAATGTTGTAGACTCAAACTTTTTGCTGTCATTAGTGTATTTTAGCAAAATGAAGATGATTCAAGCATTAATTTCATTGTGTTTTTGCTCATTTTGAAGATTTTGGCATTTTCACCTGAAGTGTACAATTAGGGGCTGAAAACGCGTTTAAAGCAATAAAAAGTTCATTTTGGCTCTCACACCTTAACTAAATGTTGTAGACTCAAATTTTTTGCTGTCATTAGTATATTTTAGCAAAATGAAGATGATTCAAGCATTAATTTTATTGTGCTTTTGCTCATTTTGAAGATTTTGACATTTTCACCTGAAGTGTACAATCAGGCTGAAAATGCATTTAAAGCCATAAAAAGTTCATTTTGGCTCTCACACCTTAACTAAATGTTGTAGACTCAAACTTTTTGCTGTCATTAGTGTATTTTAGCAAAATGAAGATGATTCAAGCATTAATTTCATTGTGCTTTTGCTCATTTTGAAGATTTTGACATTTTCACCTGAAGTGTACAATCAGGCTGAAAATGCATTTAAAGCCATAAAAAGTTCATTTTGGCTCTCACACCTTAACTAAATGTTGTAGACTCAAACTTTTTGATGTCATTAGTATATTTTAGCAAAATGAAGACGATTCAAGCATTAATTTCATTGTGCTTTTGCTCATTTTGAAGATTTTGACATTTTCACCTGAAGTGTACAATCAGGCTGAAAATGCATTTAAAGCCATAAAAAGTTCATTTTGGCTCTCACACCTTAACTAAATGTTGTAGACTCAAACTTTTTGCTGTCATTAGTGTATGTTAGCAAAATGAAGATGATTCAAGCATTAATTTCATTGTGCTTTTGCTCATTTTGAAGATTTTGACATTTTCACCTGAAGTGTACAATCGGGCTGAAAACGCGTTTAAAGCAATAAAAAGTTCATTTTGGCTCTCACACCTTAACTAAATGTTGTAGACTCAAACTTTTTGCTGTCATTAGTATATTTTAGCAAAATGAAGATGATTCAAGCATTAATTTTATTGTGCTTTTGCTCATTTTGAAGATTTTGACATTTTCACCTGAAGTGTACAATCAGGCTGAAAATGCATTTAAAGCCATAAAAAGTTCATTTTGGCTCTCACACCTTAACTAAATGTTGTAGACTCAAACTTTTTGCTGTCATTAGTGTATTTTAGCAAAATGAAGATGATTCAAGCATTAATTTCATTGTGCTTTTGCTCATTTTGAAGATTTTGACATTTTCACCTGAAGTGTACAATCGGGCTGAAAATGCATTTAAAGCCATAAAAAGTTCATTTTGGCTCTCACACCTTAACTAAATGTTGTAGACTTAAACTTTTTGCTGTCATTAGTGTATGTTAGCAAAATGAAGATGATTCAAGCATTAATTTCATTGTGCTTTTGCTCATTTTGAAGATTTTGACATTTTCACCTGAAGTGTACAATCAGGCTGAAAATGCATTTAAAGCCATAAAAAGTTCATTTTGGCTCTCACACCTTAACTAAATGTTGTAGACTCAAACTTTTTGCTGTCATTAGTGTATTTTAGCAAAATGAAGATGATTCAAGCATTAATTTCATTGTGCTTTTGCTCATTTTGAAGATTTTGACATTTTCACCTGAAGTGTACAATTAGGGGCTGAAAACGCGTTTAAAGCAATAAAAAGTTCATTTTGGCTCTCACACCTTAACTAAATGTTGTAGACTCAAACTTTTTGCTGTCATTAGTATATTTTAGCAAAATGAAGATGATTCAAGCATTAATTTTATTGTGCTTTTGCTCATTTTGAAGATTTTGACATTTTCACCTGAAGTGTACAATCAGGCTGAAAATGCATTAAAAGCCATAAAAAGTTCATTTTGGCTCTCACACCTTAACTAAATGTTGTAGACTAAAACTTTTTGCTGTCATTAGTGTATTTTAGCAAAATGAAGATGATTCAAGCATTAATTTCATTGTGCTTTTGCTCATTTTGAAGATTTTGACATTTTCACCTGAATCAATCAGGCTGAAAATGCATTTAAAGCCATAAAAAGTTCATTTTGGCTCTCACACCTTAACTAAATGTTGTAGACTCAAACTTCTTGCTGTCATTAGTGTATGTTAGCAAAATGAAGATGATTCAAGCATTAATTTCATTGTGCTTTTGCTCATTTTGAAGATTTTGACATTTTCACCTGAAGTGTACAATCAGGCTGAAAATGCATTTAAAGCCATAAAAAGTTCATTTTGGCTCTCACACCTTAACTAAATGTTGTAGACTCAAACTTTTTGCTGTCATTAGTGTATTTTAGCAAAATGAAGATGATTCAAGCATTAATTTCATTGTGCTTTTGCTCATTTTGAAGATTTTGACATTTTCACCTGAAGTGTACAATCGGGCTGAAAATGCATTTAAAGCCATAAAAAGTTCATTTTGGCTCTCACACCTTAACTAAATGTTGTAGATTCAAACTTTTTTCTGTCATTAGTGTATTTTAGCAAAAGGAAGATGATTCAAGCATTAATTTCATTGTGCTTTTGCTCATTTTGAAGATTTTGACATTTTCACCTGAAGTGTACAATTAGGGCCTGAAAACGCGTTTAAAGCAATAAAAAGTTGATTTTGGCTCTCACACCTTAACTAAATGTTGTAGACTCAAACTTTTTGCTGTCATTAGTATATTTTAGCAAAATGAAGATGATTCAAGCATTAATTTCATTGTGCTTTTGCTCATTTTGAAGATTTTGACGTTTTCACCTGAAGTGTACAATCAGGCTGAAAATGCATTTAAAGCCATAAAAAGTTCATTTTGGCTCTCACACCTTAACTAAATGTTGTAGACTCAAACTTCTTGCTGTCATTAGTGTATGTTAGCAAAATGAAGATGATTCAAGCATTAATTTCATTGTGCTTTTGCTCATTTTGAAGATTTTGACATTTTCACCTGAAGTGTACAATTAGGGGCTGAAAACGCGTTTAAAGCAATAAAAAGTTCATTTTGGCTCTCACACCTTAACTAAATGTTGTAGACTCAAACTTTTTGCTGTCATTAGTGTATTTTAGCAAAATGAAGATGATTCAAGCATTAATTTCATTGTGCTTTTGCTCATTTTGAAGATTTTGACATTTTCACCTGAAGTGTACAATCGGGCTGAAAATGCATTTAAAGCCATAAAAAGTTCATTTTGGCTCTCACACCTTAACTAAATGTTGTAGACTCAAACTTTTTGCTGTCATTAGTGTATGTTAGCAAAATGAAGATGATTCAAGCATTAATTTCATTGTGCTTTTGCTCATTTTGAAGATTTTAACATTTTCACCTGAAGTGTACAATCAGGCTGAAAATGCATTTAAAGCCATAAAAAGTTCATTTTGGCTCTCACACCTTAACTAAATGTTGTAAACTCAAACTTTTTGCTGTCATTAGTGTATTTTAGCAAAATGAAGATGATTCAAGCATTAATTTCATTGTGCTTTTGCTCATTTTGAAGATTTTGACATTTTCACCTGAAGTGTACAATTAGGGGCTGAAAACGCGTTTAAAGCAATAAAAAGTTCATTTTGGCTCTCACACCTTAACTAAATGTTGTAGACTCAAACTTTTTGCTGTCATTAGTATATTTTAGCAAAATGAAGATGATTCAAGCATTAATTTTATTGTGCTTTTGCTCATTTTGAAGATTTTGACATTTTCACCTGAAGTGTACAATCGGGCTGAAAATGCATTTAAAGCCATAAAAGGTTCATTTTGGCTCTCACACCTTAACTAAATGTTGTAGACTCAAACTTTTTGCTGTCATTAGTGTATTTTAGCAAAATGAAGATGATTCAAGCATTAATTTCATTGTGCTTTTGCTCATTTTGAAGATTTTGACATTTTCACCTGAAGTGTACAATCAGGCTGAAAATGCATTTAAAGCCATAAAAAGTTCATTTTGGCTCTCACACCTTAACTAAATGTTGTAGACTCAAACTTTTTGATGTCATTAGTATATTTGAGCAAAATGAAGACGATTCAAGCATTAATTTCATTGTGCTTTTGCTCATTTTGAAGATTTTGACATTTTCACCTGAAGTGTACAATCAGGCTGAAAATGCATTTAAAGCCATAAAAAGTTCATTTTGGCTCTCACACCTTAACTAAATGTTGTAGACTCAAACTTTTTGCTGTCATTAGTGTATGTTAGCAAAATGAAGATGATTCAAGCATTAATTTCATTGTGCTTTTGCTCATTTTGAAGATTTTGACATTTTCACCTGAAGTGTACAATCAGGCTGAAAATGCATTTAAAGCCATAAAAAGTTCATTTTGGCTCTCACACCTTAACTAAATGTTGTAGACTCAAACTTTTTGCTGTCATTAGTGTATTTTAGCAAAATGAAGATGATTCAAGCATTAATTTCATTGTGGTTTTGCTCATTTTGAAGATTTTGACATTTTCACCTGAAGTGTACAATTAGGGGCTGAAAACGCGTTTAAAGCAATAAAAAGTTCATTTTGGCTCTCACACCTTAACTAAATGTTGTAGACTCAAACTTTTTGCTGTCATTAGTATATTTTAGCAAAATGAAGATGATTCAAGCATTAATTTTATTGTGCTTTTGCTCATTTTGAAGATTTTGACATTTTCACCTGAAGTGTACAATCAGGCTGAAAATGCATTTAAAGCCATAAAAAGTTAATTTTGGCTCTCACACCTTAACTAAATGTTGTAGACTCAAACTTTTTGCTGTCATTAGTGTATGTTAGCAAAATGAAGATGATTCAAGCATTAATTTCATTGTGCTTTTGCTCATTTTGAAGATTTTGACATTTTCACCTGAAGTGTACAATCGGGCTGAAAATGCATTTAAAGCAATAAAAAGTTCATTTTGGCTCTCACACCTTAACTAAATGTTGTAGATTCAAACTTTTTGCTGTCATTAGTGTATTTTAGCAAAATGAAGATGATTCAAGCATTAATTTCATTGTGCTTTTGCTCATTTTGAAGATTTTGACATTTTCACCTGAAGTGTACAATTAGGGGCTGAAAACGCGTTTAAAGCAATAAAAAGTTCATTTTGGCTCTCACACCTTAACTAAATGTTGTAGACTCAAACTTTTTGCTGTCATTAGTATATTTTAGCAAAATGAAGATGATTCAAGCTAATGCTTGAATCATCTTCATTTTGCTAATTTTGTTGTGCTTTTGCTCATTTTGAAGATTTTGACATTTTCACCTGAAGTGTACAATCGGGCTGAAAATGCATTTAAAGCCATAAAAAGTTCATTTTGGCTCTCACACCTTAACTAAATGTTGTAGACTTAAACTTTTTGCTGTCATTAGTGTATGTTAGCAAAATGAAGATGATTCAAGCATTAATTTCATTGTGCTTTTGCTCATTTTGAAGATTTTGACATTTTCACCTGAAGTGTACAATCAGGCTGAAAATGCATTTAAAGCCATAAAAAGTTCATTTTGGCTCTCACACCTTAACTAAATGTTGTAGACTCAAACTTTTTGCTGTCATTAGTGTATTTTAGCAAAATGAAGATGATTCAAGCATTAATTTCATTGTGTTTTTGCTCATTTTGAAGATTTTGACATTTTCACCTGAAGTGTACAATTAGGGGCTGAAAACGCGTTTAAAGCAATAAAAAGTTCATTTTGGCTCTCACACCTTAACTAAATGTTGTAGACTCAAACTTTTTGCTGTCATTAGTATATTTTAGCAAAATGAAGATGATTCAAGCATTAATTTTATTGTGCTTTTGCTCATTTTGAAGATTTTGACATTTTCACCTGAAGTGTACAATCAGGCTGAAAATGCATTTAAAGCCATAAAAAGTTCATTTTGGCTCTCACACCTTAACTAAATGTTGTAGACTCAAACTTTTTGCTGTCATTAGTGTATTTTAGCAAAATGAAGATGATTCAAGCATTAATTTCATTGTGCTTTTGCTCATTTTGAAGATTTTGACATTTTCACCTGAAGTGTACAATCAGGCTGAAAATGCATTTAAAGCCATAAAAAGTTCATTTTGGCTCTCACACCTTAACTAAATGTTGTAGACTCAAACTTTTTGATGTCATTAGTATATTTTAGCAAAATGAAGACGATTCAAGCATTAATTTCATTGTGCTTTTGCTCATTTTGAAGATTTTGACATTTTCACCTGAAGTGTACAATCAGGCTGAAAATGCATTTAAAGCCATAAAAAGTTCATTTTGGCTCTCACACCTTAACTAAATGTTGTAGACTCAAACTTTATGCTGTCATTAGTGTATGTTAGCAAAATGAAGATGATTCAAGCATTAATTTCATTGTGCTTTTGCTCATTTTGAAGATTTTGACATTTTCACCTGAAGTGTACAATCAGGCTGAAAATGCATTTAAAGCCATAAAAAGTTCATTTTGGCTCTCACACCTTAACTAAATGTTGTAGACTCAAACTTTTTGCTGTCATTAGTGTATGTTAGCAAAATGAAGATGATTCAAGCATTAATTTCATTGTGCTTTTGCTCATTTTGAAGATTTTGACATTTTCACCTGAAGTGTACAATTAGGGGCTGAAAACGCGTTTAAAGCAATAAAAAGTTCATTTTGGCTCTCACACCTTAACTAAATGTTGTAGACTCAAACTTTTTGCTGTCATTAGCATATTTTAGCAAAATGAAGATGATTCAAGCATTAATTTTATTGTGCTTTTGCTCATTTTGAAGATTTTGACATTTTCACCTGAAGTGTACAATCGGGCTGAAAATGCATTTAAAGCCACAAAAAGTTCATTTTGGCTCTCACACCTTAACTAAATGTTGTAGACTCAAACTTTTTGCTGTCATTAGTGTATTTTAGCAAAATGAAGATGATTCAAGCATTAATTTCATTGTGCTTTTGCTCATTTTGAAGATTTTGACATTTTCACCTGAAGTGTACAATTAGGGGCTGAAAACGCGTTTAAAGCAATAAAAAGTTCATTTTGGCTCTCACACCTTAACTAAATGTTGTAGACTCAAACTTTTTGCTGTCATTAGTATATTTTAGCAAAATGAAGATGATTCAAGCATTAATTTTATTGTGCTTTTGCTCATTTTGAAGATTTTGACATTTTCACCTGAAGTGTACAATCGGGCTGAAAATGCATTTAAAGCCATAAAAAGTTCATTTTGGCTCTCACACCTTAACTAAATGTTGTAGACTCAAACTTTATGCTGTCATTAGTGTATGTTAGCAAAATGAAGATGATTCAAGCATTAATTTCATTGTGCTTTTGCTCATTTTGAAGATTTTGACATTTTCACCTGAAGTGTACAATCAGGCTGAAAATGCATTTAAAGCCATAAAAAGTTCATTTTGGCTCTCACACCTTAACTAAATGTTGTAGACTCAAACTTTTTGCTGTCATTAGTGTATTTTAGCAAAATGAAGATGATTCAAGCATTAATTTCATTGTGCTTTTGCTCATTTTGAAGATTTTGACATTTTCACCTGAAGTGTACAATCAGGCTGAAAATGCATTTAAAGCCATAAAAAGTTCATTTTGGCTCTCACACCTTAACTAAATGTTGTAGACTCAAACTTTATGCTGTCATTAGTGTATGTTAGCAAAATGAAGATGATTCAAGCATTAATTTCATTGTGCTTTTGCTCATTTTGAAGATTTTGACATTTTCACCTGAAGTGTACAATCAGGCTGAAAATGCATTTAAAGCCATAAAAAGTTCATTTTGGCTCTCACACCTTAACTAAATGTTGTAGACTCAAACTTCTTGCTGTCATTAGTATATTTTAGCAAAATGAAGATGATTCAAGCATTAATTTTATTGTGCTTTTGCTCATTTTGAAGATTTTGACATTTTCACCTGAAGTGTACAATCGGGCTGAAAATGCATTTAAAGCCATAAAAAGTTCATTTTGGCTCTCACACCTTAACTAAATGTTGTAGACTCAAACTTTTTGCTGTCATTAGTGTATTTTAGCAAAATGAAGATGATTCAAGCATTAATTTCATTGTGCTTTTGCTCATTTTGAAGATTTTGACATTTTCACCTGAAGTGTACAATTAGGGGCTGAAAACGCGTTTAAAGCAATAAAAAGTTCATTTTGGCTCTCACACCTTGACTAAATGTTGTAGACTCAAACTTTTTGCTGTCATTAGTGTATTTTAGCAAAATGAAGATGATTCAAGCATTAATTTCATTGTGCTTTTGCTCATTTTGAAGATTTTGACATTTTCACCTGAAGTGTACAATCAGGCTGAAAATGCATTTAAAGCCATAAAAAGTTCATTTTGGCTCTCACACCTTAACTAAATGTTGTAGACTCAAACTTTTTGCTGTCATTAGTGTATTTTAGCAAAATGAAGATGATTCAAGCATTAATTTCATTGTGTTTTTGCTCATTTTGAAGATTTTGACATTTTCACCTGAAGTGTACAATTAGGGGCTGAAAACGCGTTTAAAGCAATAAAAAGTTAATTTTGGCTCTCACACCTTAACTAAATGTTGTAGACTCAAACTTTTTGCTGTCATTAGTATATTTTAGCAAAATGAAGATGATTCAAGCATTAATTTTATTGTGCTTTTGCTCATTTTGAAGATTTTGACATTTTCACCTGAAGTGTACAATCAGGCTGAAAATGCATTTAAAGCCATAAAAAGTTCATTTTGGCTCTCACACCTTAACTAAATGTTGTAGACTCAAACTTTTTGCTGTCATTAGTGTATTTTAGCAAAATGAAGATGATTCAAGCATTAATTTCATTGTGCTTTTGCTCATTTTGAAGATTTTGACATTTTCACCTGAAGTGTACAATCAGGCTGAAAATGCATTTAAAGCCATAAAAAGTTCATTTTGGCTCTCACACCTTAACTAAATGTTGTAGACTCAAACTTTTTGATGTCATTAGTATATTTTAGCAAAATGAAGACGATTCAAGCATTAATTTCATTGTGCTTTTGCTCATTTTGAAGATTTTGACATTTTCACCTGAAGTGTACAATCAGGCTGAAAATGCATTTAAAGCCATAAAAAGTTCATTTTGGCTCTCACACCTTAACTAAATGTTGTAGACTCAAACTTTATGCTGTCATTAGTGTATGTTAGCAAAATGAAGATGATTCAAGCATTAATTTCATTGTGCTTTTGCTCATTTTGAAGATTTTGACATTTTCACCTGAAGTGTACAATCAGGCTGAAAATGCATTTAAAGCCATAAAAAGTTCATTTTGGCTCTCACACCTTAACTAAATGTTGTAGACTCAAACTTTTTGCTGTCATTAGTGTATGTTAGCAAAATGAAGATGATTCAAGCATTAATTTCATTGTGCTTTTGCTCATTTTGAAGATTTTGACATTTTCACCTGAAGTGTACAATTAGGGGCTGAAAACGCGTTTAAAGCAATAAAAAGTTCATTTTGGCTCTCACACCTTAACTAAATGTTGTAGACTCAAACTTTTTGCTGTCATTAGCATATTTTAGCAAAATGAAGATGATTCAAGCATTAATTTTATTGTGCTTTTGCTCATTTTGAAGATTTTGACATTTTCACCTGAAGTGTACAATCGGGCTGAAAATGCATTTAAAGCCACAAAAAGTTCATTTTGGCTCTCACACCTTAACTAAATGTTGTAGACTCAAACTTTTTGCTGTCATTAGTGTATTTTAGCAAAATGAAGATGATTCAAGCATTAATTTCATTGTGCTTTTGCTCATTTTGAAGATTTTGACATTTTCACCTGAAGTGTACAATTAGGGGCTGAAAACGCGTTTAAAGCAATAAAAAGTTCATTTTGGCTCTCACACCTTAACTAAATGTTGTAGACTCAAACTTTTTGCTGTCATTAGTATATTTTAGCAAAATGAAGATGATTCAAGCATTAATTTTATTGTGCTTTTGCTCATTTTGAAGATTTTGACATTTTCACCTGAAGTGTACAATCGGGCTGAAAATGCATTTAAAGCCATAAAAAGTTCATTTTGGCTCTCACACCTTAACTAAATGTTGTAGACTCAAACTTTATGCTGTCATTAGTGTATGTTAGCAAAATGAAGATGATTCAAGCATTAATTTCATTGTGCTTTTGCTCATTTTGAAGATTTTGACATTTTCACCTGAAGTGTACAATCAGGCTGAAAATGCATTTAAAGCCATAAAAAGTTCATTTTGGCTCTCACACCTTAACTAAATGTTGTAGACTCAAACTTTTTGCTGTCATTAGTGTATTTTAGCAAAATGAAGATGATTCAAGCATTAATTTCATTGTGCTTTTGCTCATTTTGAAGATTTTGACATTTTCACCTGAAGTGTACAATCAGGCTGAAAATGCATTTAAAGCCATAAAAAGTTCATTTTGGCTCTCACACCTTAACTAAATGTTGTAGACTCAAACTTTATGCTGTCATTAGTGTATGTTAGCAAAATGAAGATGATTCAAGCATTAATTTCATTGTGCTTTTGCTCATTTTGAAGATTTTGACATTTTCACCTGAAGTGTACAATCAGGCTGAAAATGCATTTAAAGCCATAAAAAGTTCATTTTGGCTCTCACACCTTAACTAAATGTTGTAGACTCAAACTTCTTGCTGTCATTAGTATATTTTAGCAAAATGAAGATGATTCAAGCATTAATTTTATTGTGCTTTTGCTCATTTTGAAGATTTTGACATTTTCACCTGAAGTGTACAATCGGGCTGAAAATGCATTTAAAGCCATAAAAAGTTCATTTTGGCTCTCACACCTTAACTAAATGTTGTAGACTCAAACTTTTTGCTGTCATTAGTGTATTTTAGCAAAATGAAGATGATTCAAGCATTAATTTCATTGTGCTTTTGCTCATTTTGAAGATTTTGACATTTTCACCTGAAGTGTACAATTAGGGGCTGAAAACGCGTTTAAAGCAATAAAAAGTTCATTTTGGCTCTCACACCTTGACTAAATGTTGTAGACTCAAACTTTTTGCTGTCATTAGTGTATTTTAGCAAAATGAAGATGATTCAAGCATTAATTTCATTGTGCTTTTGCTCATTTTGAAGATTTTGACATTTTCACCTGAAGTGTACAATCAGGCTGAAAATGCATTTAAAGCCATAAAAAGTTCATTTTGGCTCTCACACCTTAACTAAATGTTGTAGACTCAAACTTTTTGCTGTCATTAGTGTATTTTAGCAAAATGAAGATGATTCAAGCATTAATTTCATTGTGCTTTTGCTCATTTTGAAGATTTTGACATTTTCACCTGAAGTGTACAATCAGGCTGAAAATGCATTTAAAGCCATAAAAAGTTCATTTTGGCTCTCACACCTTAACTAAATGTTGTAGACTCAAACTTTTTGCTGTCATTAGCATATTTTAGCAAAATGAAGATGATTCAAGCATTAATTTTATTGTGCTTTTGCTCATTTTGAAGATTTTGACATTTTCACCTGAAGTGTACAATCGGGCTGAAAATGCATTTAAAGCCACAAAAAGTTCATTTTGGCTCTCACACCTTAACTAAATGTTGTAGACTCAAACTTTTTGCTGTCATTAGTGTATTTTAGCAAAATGAAGATGATTCAAGCATTAATTTCATTGTGCTTTTGCTCATTTTGAAGATTTTGACATTTTCACCTGAAGTGTACAATTAGGGGCTGAAAACGCGTTTAAAGCAATAAAAAGTTCATTTTGGCTCTCACACCTTAACTAAATGTTGTAGACTCAAACTTTTTGCTGTCATTAGTATATTTTAGCAAAATGAAGATGATTCAAGCATTAATTTTATTGTGCTTTTGCTCATTTTGAAGATTTTGACATTTTCACCTGAAGTGTACAATCGGGCTGAAAATGCATTTAAAGCCATAAAAAGTTCATTTTGGCTCTCACACCTTAACTAAATGTTGTAGACTCAAACTTTATGCTGTCATTAGTGTATGTTAGCAAAATGAAGATGATTCAAGCATTAATTTCATTGTGCTTTTGCTCATTTTGAAGATTTTGACATTTTCACCTGAAGTGTACAATCAGGCTGAAAATGCATTTAAAGCCATAAAAAGTTCATTTTGGCTCTCACACCTTAACTAAATGTTGTAGACTCAAACTTTTTGCTGTCATTAGTGTATTTTAGCAAAATGAAGATGATTCAAGCATTAATTTCATTGTGCTTTTGCTCATTTTGAAGATTTTGACATTTTCACCTGAAGTGTACAATCAGGCTGAAAATGCATTTAAAGCCATAAAAAGTTCATTTTGGCTCTCACACCTTAACTAAATGTTGTAGACTCAAACTTTATGCTGTCATTAGTGTATGTTAGCAAAATGAAGATGATTCAAGCATTAATTTCATTGTGCTTTTGCTCATTTTGAAGATTTTGACATTTTCACCTGAAGTGTACAATCAGGCTGAAAATGCATTTAAAGCCATAAAAAGTTCATTTTGGCTCTCACACCTTAACTAAATGTTGTAGACTCAAACTTATTGCTGTCATTAGTATATTTTAGCAAAATGAAGATGATTCAAGCATTAATTTTATTGTGCTTTTGCTCATTTTGAAGATTTTGACATTTTCACCTGAAGTGTACAATCGGGCTGAAAATGCATTTAAAGCCATAAAAAGTTCATTTTGGCTCTCACACCTTAACTAAATGTTGTAGACTCAAACTTTTTGCTGTCATTAGTGTATTTTAGCAAAATGAAGATGATTCAAGCATTAATTTCATTGTGCTTTTGCTCATTTTGAAGATTTTGACATTTTCACCTGAAGTGTACAATTAGGGGCTGAAAACGCGTTTAAAGCAATAAAAAGTTCATTTTGGCTCTCACACCTTGACTAAATGTTGTAGACTCAAACTTTTTGCTGTCATTAGTGTATTTTAGCAAAATGAAGATGATTCAAGCATTAATTTCATTGTGCTTTTGCTCATTTTGAAGATTTTGACATTTTCACCTGAAGTGTACAATCAGGCTGAAAATGCATTTAAAGCCATAAAAAGTTCATTTTGGCTCTCACACCTTAACTAAATGTTGTAGACTCAAACTTTTTGCTGTCATTAGTGTATTTTAGCAAAATGAAGATGATTCAAGCATTAATTTCATTGTGTTTTTGCTCATTTTGAAGATTTTGACATTTTCACCTGAAGTGTACAATTAGGGGCTGAAAACGCGTTTAAAGCAATAAAAAGTTCATTTTGGCTCTCACACCTTAACTAAATGTTGTAGACTCAAACTTTTTGCTGTCATTAGTATATTTTAGCAAAATGAAGATGATTCAAGCATTAATTTTATTGTGCTTTTGCTCATTTTGAAGATTTTGACATTTTCACCTGAAGTGTACAATCAGGCTGAAAATGCATTTAAAGCCATAAAAAGTTCATTTTGGCTCTCACACCTTAACTAAATGTTGTAGACTCAAACTTTTTGCTGTCATTAGTGTATTTTAGCAAAATGAAGATGATTCAAGCATTAATTTCATTGTGCTTTTGCTCATTTTGAAGATTTTGACATTTTCACCTGAAGTGTACAATCAGGCTGAAAATGCATTTAAAGCCATAAAAAGTTCATTTTGGCTCTCACACCTTAACTAAATGTTGTAGACTCAAACTTTTTGATGTCATTAGTATATTTTAGCAAAATGAAGACGATTCAAGCATTAATTTCATTGTGCTTTTGCTCATTTTGAAGATTTTGACATTTTCACCTGAAGTGTACAATCAGGCTGAAAATGCATTTAAAGCCATAAAAAGTTCATTTTGGCTCTCACACCTTAACTAAATGTTGTAGACTCAAACTTTTTGATGTCATTAGTATATTTTAGCAAAATGAAGACGATTCAAGCATTAATTTCATTGTGCTTTTGCTCATTTTGAAGATTTTGACATTTTCACCTGAAGTGTACAATCAGGCTGAAAATGCATTTAAAGCCATAAAAAGTTCATTTTGGCTCTCACACCTTAACTAAATGTTGTAGACTCAAACTTTATGCTGTCATTAGTGTATGTTAGCAAAATGAAGATGATTCAAGCATTAATTTCATTGTGCTTTTGCTCATTTTGAAGATTTTGACATTTTCACCTGAAGTGTACAATCAGGCTGAAAATGCATTTAAAGCCATAAAAAGTTCATTTTGGCTCTCACACCTTAACTAAATGTTGTAGACTCAAACTTTTTGCTGTCATTAGTGTATGTTAGCAAAATGAAGATGATTCAAGCATTAATTTCATTGTGCTTTTGCTCATTTTGAAGATTTTGACATTTTCACCTGAAGTGTACAATTAGGGGCTGAAAACGCGTTTAAAGCAATAAAAAGTTCATTTTGGCTCTCACACCTTAACTAAATGTTGTAGACTCAAACTTTTTGCTGTCATTAGCATATTTTAGCAAAATGAAGATGATTCAAGCATTAATTTTATTGTGCTTTTGCTCATTTTGAAGATTTTGACATTTTCACCTGAAGTGTACAATCGGGCTGAAAATGCATTTAAAGCCACAAAAAGTTCATTTTGGCTCTCACACCTTAACTAAATGTTGTAGACTCAAACTTTTTGCTGTCATTAGTGTATTTTAGCAAAATGAAGATGATTCAAGCATTAATTTCATTGTGCTTTTGCTCATTTTGAAGATTTTGACATTTTCACCTGAAGTGTACAATTAGGGGCTGAAAACGCGTTTAAAGCAATAAAAAGTTCATTTTGGCTCTCACACCTTAACTAAATGTTGTAGACTCAAACTTTTTGCTGTCATTAGTATATTTTAGCAAAATGAAGATGATTCAAGCATTAATTTTATTGTGCTTTTGCTCATTTTGAAGATTTTGACATTTTCACCTGAAGTGTACAATCGGGCTGAAAATGCATTTAAAGCCATAAAAAGTTCATTTTGGCTCTCACACCTTAACTAAATGTTGTAGACTCAAACTTTATGCTGTCATTAGTGTATGTTAGCAAAATGAAGATGATTCAAGCATTAATTTCATTGTGCTTTTGCTCATTTTGAAGATTTTGACATTTTCACCTGAAGTGTACAATCAGGCTGAAAATGCATTTAAAGCCATAAAAAGTTCATTTTGGCTCTCACACCTTAACTAAATGTTGTAGACTCAAACTTTTTGCTGTCATTAGTGTATTTTAGCAAAATGAAGATGATTCAAGCATTAATTTCATTGTGCTTTTGCTCATTTTGAAGATTTTGACATTTTCACCTGAAGTGTACAATCAGGCTGAAAATGCATTTAAAGCCATAAAAAGTTCATTTTGGCTCTCACACCTTAACTAAATGTTGTAGACTCAAACTTTATGCTGTCATTAGTGTATGTTAGCAAAATGAAGATGATTCAAGCATTAATTTCATTGTGCTTTTGCTCATTTTGAAGATTTTGACATTTTCACCTGAAGTGTACAATCAGGCTGAAAATGCATTTAAAGCCATAAAAAGTTCATTTTGGCTCTCACACCTTAACTAAATGTTGTAGACTCAAACTTCTTGCTGTCATTAGTATATTTTAGCAAAATGAAGATGATTCAAGCATTAATTTTATTGTGCTTTTGCTCATTTTGAAGATTTTGACATTTTCACCTGAAGTGTACAATCGGGCTGAAAATGCATTTAAAGCCATAAAAAGTTCATTTTGGCTCTCACACCTTAACTAAATGTTGTAGACTCAAACTTTTTGCTGTCATTAGTGTATTTTAGCAAAATGAAGATGATTCAAGCATTAATTTCATTGTGCTTTTGCTCATTTTGAAGATTTTGACATTTTCACCTGAAGTGTACAATTAGGGGCTGAAAACGCGTTTAAAGCAATAAAAAGTTCATTTTGGCTCTCACACCTTGACTAAATGTTGTAGACTCAAACTTTTTGCTGTCATTAGTGTATTTTAGCAAAATGAAGATGATTCAAGCATTAATTTCATTGTGCTTTTGCTCATTTTGAAGATTTTGACATTTTCACCTGAAGTGTACAATCAGGCTGAAAATGCATTTAAAGCCATAAAAAGTTCATTTTGGCTCTCACACCTTAACTAAATGTTGTAGACTCAAACTTTTTGCTGTCATTAGTGTATTTTAGCAAAATGAAGATGATTCAAGCATTAATTTCATTGTGCTTTTGCTCATTTTGAAGATTTTGACATTTTCACCTGAAGTGTACAATCAGGCTGAAAATGCATTTAAAGCCATAAAAAGTTCATTTTGGCTCTCACACCTTAACTAAATGTTGTAGACTCAAACTTTTTGCTGTCATTAGCATATTTTAGCAAAATGAAGATGATTCAAGCATTAATTTTATTGTGCTTTTGCTCATTTTGAAGATTTTGACATTTTCACCTGAAGTGTACAATCGGGCTGAAAATGCATTTAAAGCCACAAAAAGTTCATTTTGGCTCTCACACCTTAACTAAATGTTGTAGACTCAAACTTTTTGCTGTCATTAGTGTATTTTAGCAAAATGAAGATGATTCAAGCATTAATTTCATTGTGCTTTTGCTCATTTTGAAGATTTTGACATTTTCACCTGAAGTGTACAATTAGGGGCTGAAAACGCGTTTAAAGCAATAAAAAGTTCATTTTGGCTCTCACACCTTAACTAAATGTTGTAGACTCAAACTTTTTGCTGTCATTAGTATATTTTAGCAAAATGAAGATGATTCAAGCATTAATTTTATTGTGCTTTTGCTCATTTTGAAGATTTTGACATTTTCACCTGAAGTGTACAATCGGGCTGAAAATGCATTTAAAGCCATAAAAAGTTCATTTTGGCTCTCACACCTTAACTAAATGTTGTAGACTCAAACTTTATGCTGTCATTAGTGTATGTTAGCAAAATGAAGATGATTCAAGCATTAATTTCATTGTGCTTTTGCTCATTTTGAAGATTTTGACATTTTCACCTGAAGTGTACAATCAGGCTGAAAATGCATTTAAAGCCATAAAAAGTTCATTTTGGCTCTCACACCTTAACTAAATGTTGTAGACTCAAACTTTTTGCTGTCATTAGTGTATTTTAGCAAAATGAAGATGATTCAAGCATTAATTTCATTGTGCTTTTGCTCATTTTGAAGATTTTGACATTTTCACCTGAAGTGTACAATCAGGCTGAAAATGCATTTAAAGCCATAAAAAGTTCATTTTGGCTCTCACACCTTAACTAAATGTTGTAGACTCAAACTTTATGCTGTCATTAGTGTATGTTAGCAAAATGAAGATGATTCAAGCATTAATTTCATTGTGCTTTTGCTCATTTTGAAGATTTTGACATTTTCACCTGAAGTGTACAATCAGGCTGAAAATGCATTTAAAGCCATAAAAAGTTCATTTTGGCTCTCACACCTTAACTAAATGTTGTAGACTCAAACTTCTTGCTGTCATTAGTATATTTTAGCAAAATGAAGATGATTCAAGCATTAATTTTATTGTGCTTTTGCTCATTTTGAAGATTTTGACATTTTCACCTGAAGTGTACAATCGGGCTGAAAATGCATTTAAAGCCATAAAAAGTTCATTTTGGCTCTCACACCTTAACTAAATGTTGTAGACTCAAACTTTTTGCTGTCATTAGTGTATTTTAGCAAAATGAAGATGATTCAAGCATTAATTTCATTGTGCTTTTGCTCATTTTGAAGATTTTGACATTTTCACCTGAAGTGTACAATTAGGGGCTGAAAACGCGTTTAAAGCAATAAAAAGTTCATTTTGGCTCTCACACCTTGACTAAATGTTGTAGACTCAAACTTTTTGCTGTCATTAGTGTATTTTAGCAAAATGAAGATGATTCAAGCATTAATTTCATTGTGCTTTTGCTCATTTTGAAGATTTTGACATTTTCACCTGAAGTGTACAATCAGGCTGAAAATGCATTTAAAGCCATAAAAAGTTCATTTTGGCTCTCACACCTTAACTAAATGTTGTAGACTCAAACTTTTTGCTGTCATTAGTGTATTTTAGCAAAATGAAGATGATTCAAGCATTAATTTCATTGTGTTTTTGCTCATTTTGAAGATTTTGACATTTTCACCTGAAGTGTACAATTAGGGGCTGAAAACGCGTTTAAAGCAATAAAAAGTTCATTTTGGCTCTCACACCTTAACTAAATGTTGTAGACTCAAACTTTTTGCTGTCATTAGTATATTTTAGCAAAATGAAGATGATTCAAGCATTAATTTTATTGTGCTTTTGCTCATTTTGAAGATTTTGACATTTTCACCTGAAGTGTACAATCAGGCTGAAAATGCATTTAAAGCCATAAAAAGTTCATTTTGGCTCTCACACCTTAACTAAATGTTGTAGACTCAAACTTTTTGCTGTCATTAGTGTATTTTAGCAAAATGAAGATGATTCAAGCATTAATTTCATTGTGCTTTTGCTCATTTTGAAGATTTTGACATTTTCACCTGAAGTGTACAATCAGGCTGAAAATGCATTTAAAGCCATAAAAAGTTCATTTTGGCTCTCACACCTTAACTAAATGTTGTAGACTCAAACTTTTTGATGTCATTAGTATATTTTAGCAAAATGAAGACGATTCAAGCATTAATTTCATTGTGCTTTTGCTCATTTTGAAGATTTTGACATTTTCACCTGAAGTGTACAATCAGGCTGAAAATGCATTTAAAGCCATAAAAAGTTCATTTTGGCTCTCACACCTTAACTAAATGTTGTAGACTCAAACTTTATGCTGTCATTAGTGTATGTTAGCAAAATGAAGATGATTCAAGCATTAATTTCATTGTGCTTTTGCTCATTTTGAAGATTTTGACATTTTCACCTGAAGTGTACAATCAGGCTGAAAATGCATTTAAAGCCATAAAAAGTTCATTTTGGCTCTCACACCTTAACTAAATGTTGTAGACTCAAACTTTTTGCTGTCATTAGTGTATGTTAGCAAAATGAAGATGATTCAAGCATTAATTTCATTGTGCTTTTGCTCATTTTGAAGATTTTGACATTTTCACCTGAAGTGTACAATTAGGGGCTGAAAACGCGTTTAAAGCAATAAAAAGTTCATTTTGGCTCTCACACCTTAACTAAATGTTGTAGACTCAAACTTTTTGCTGTCATTAGCATATTTTAGCAAAATGAAGATGATTCAAGCATTAATTTTATTGTGCTTTTGCTCATTTTGAAGATTTTGACATTTTCACCTGAAGTGTACAATCGGGCTGAAA
>NW_028233661.1:10000-12500 GCF_054856555.1 Leptonotus elevatus
TCCAAGTTGGGCTGACTTAGAAAAAATTCGAGAACCAGGATGAGGAGGGGGAAAATGTGGCCAGTCAGGCCGACCTGAAGTGCCTCTTAGGCGGATAAGGGTTGGGCGAAACTCCCTTGAAAGTGGCACTCTGAAAAAATTTCCAAGTTTGGCTGACTTAGAAAAAATTCGAGAACCAGGATGAGGAGGGGGAAAATGTGGCCAGTCAGGCCGACCCGAAGTGCCTCTTAGGCGGATAGGGGTTGGGCGAAACTCCCTTGAAAGTGGCACTCTGAAAAAATTTCCAAGTTTGGCTGACTTAGAAAAAATTCGAGAACCAGGATGAGGAGGGGGAAAATGTGGCCAGTCAGGCCGACCCGAAGTGCCTCTTAGGCGGATAGGGGTTGGGCGAAACTCCCTTGAAAGTGGCACTCTGAAAAAATTTCCAAGTTTGGCTGACTTAGAAAAAATTCGAGAACCAGGATGAGGAGGGGGGAAATGTGGCCAGTCAGGCCGACCCGAAGTGCCTCTTAGGCGGATAGGGGTTGGGCGAAACTCCCTTGAAAGTGGCACTCTGAAAAAATTTCCAAGTTTGGCTGACTTAGAAAAAATTCGAGAACCAGGATGAGGAGGGGGAAAATGTGGCCAGTCAGGCCGACCCGAAGTGCCTCTTAGGCGGATAGGGGTTGGGCGAAACTCCCTTGAAAGTGGCACTCTGAAAAAATTTCCAAGTTTGGCTGACTTAGAAAAAATTCGAGAACCAGGATGAGGAGGGGGAAAATGTGGCCAGTCAGGCCGACCTGAAGTGCCTCTTAGGCGGATAGGGGTTGGGCGAAACTCCCTTGAAAGTGGCACTCTGAAAATATTTCCAAGTTGGGCTGACTTAGAAAAAATTCGAGAACCAGGCTGAGGAGGGGACCATCTGGCAAGGGAGTCCGACCTAAAGTGCATCTAAAGCGGATATGGGTTGGTCGAGCCTCCCTTGATTTGCCCTGGAGCTCCCACGTCTTAAAAAGGTCTCTCCTATAATTGTACACCAACCATTTTGAGGTTTGGGTGCAAACCTCTCGAATGGGGGGACTCGGTCCCCTATCTACAGCGCCCCTAATGACGACAGGTGGTACTGCGCCCCTGGTAGCCCGGCCATTGAAAATGAATGGGCCCATTCATTTCAATGGGGAATTTCGACCCCTGGTTGCCCGCCATTCATTTCAATGGGGAATTTCGACCCCTGGTCGCCCGCCATTCATTTCAATGGGGACTTTCGACCCCTGGTTGCCCGCCATTCATTTCAATGGGGGATTTCGACCCCTGGTCGCCCGCCATTCATTTCAATGGGGGATTTCGACCCCTGGTAGCCCGCCATTCATTTCAATGGGGGACTACGACCCCTGGTAGCCCGCCATTCATTTCAATGGGGGACTTGGACCCCTGGTAGCCCGCCATTCATTTCAATGGGGGATTTCGACCCCTGGTCGCCCGCCATTCATTTCAATGGGGGATTTCGACCCCTGGTAGCCCGCCATTCATTTCAATGGGGGACTTCGACCCCTGGTTGCCCGCCATTCATTTCAATGGGGGATTTCGACCCCTGGTCGCCCGCCATTCATTTCAATGGGGGATTTCGACCCCTGGTAGCCCGCCATTCATTTCAATGGGGGACTTGGACCCCTGGTAGCCCGCCATTCATTTCAATGGGGGATTTCGACCCCTGGTCGCCCGCCATTCATTTCAATGGGGGATTTCGACCCCTGGTAGCCCGCCATTCATTTCAATGGGGGACTTCGACCCCTGGTTGCCCGCCATTCATTTCAATGGGGGATTTCGACCCCTGGTCGCCCGCCATTCATTTCAATGGGGGATTTCGACCCCTGGTAGCCCGCCATTCATTTCAATGGGGGACTTCGACCCCTGGTTGCCCGCCATTCATTTCAATGGGGGACTTCGACCCCTGGTTGCCCGCCATTCATTTCAATGGGGGATTTCGACCCCTGGTCGCCCGCCATTCATTTCAATGGGAAATTTCGACCCCTGGTAGCCCGCCATTCATTTCAATGGGGGACTTCGACCCCTGGTTGCCCGCCATTCATTTCAATGGGGGACTTCGACCCCTGGTTGCCCGCCATTCATTTCAATGGGGGATTTCGACCCCTGGTTGCCCGGCATTCGTTCCTATGTGGCGGGGGATTTCAACCCCAGGTCGCCCTCGTGTGGTTCTTTTTGGCGCAGCTGACGGGCTCCGCTGCTCATGGAGGTTTGCTAGTGGAGGATAACCCCCTGCCTGGGCAACTCGAACGCCCGGCATTCGTTCCTATGTGGCGGGGGATTTCAACCCCAGGCCGCCCTCGTGCGGTTCTTTTTGGCGCAGCTGACGGGCTCCGCTGCTCATGGAGGTTTGCTAGTGGAGGATAACCCCCTGCCTGGGCAACTCGAACGCCCGGCATTCGTTCCTATGTGGCGGGGGATTTCAACCCCAGGTCGCCCTCGTGTGGTTCTTTTTGGCGCCGCTGACGGGCTCCGC
>NW_028233662.1:2500-7500 GCF_054856555.1 Leptonotus elevatus
GTGCCTCTAAGTCGGATAGGGATTGGGCGAAACTCCCTTGGAAGTGGCACTCTGAAAAAATTTCCAAGTTTGGCTGACTTAGAAAAAATTCGAGAACCAGGATGAGGAGGGGGGAAATGTGGCCAGTCAGGCCGACCCGAAGTGCCTCTTAGGCGGATAAGGGTTGGGCGAAACTCCCTTGAAAGTGGCACTCTGAAAAAATTTCCAAGTTTGGCTGACTTAGAAAAAATTCGAGAACCAGGATGAGGAGGGGGAAAATGTGGCCAGTCAGGCCGACCCGAAGTGCCTCTTAGGCGGATAGGGGTTGGGCGAAACTCCCTTGAAAGTGGCACTCTGAAAAAATTTCCAAGTTTGGCTGACTTAGAAAAAATTCGAGAACCAGGATGAGGAGGGGGAAAATGTGGCCAGTCAGGCCGACCCGAAGTGCCTCTTAGGCGGATAGGGGTTGGGCGAAACTCCCTTGAAAGTGGCACTCTGAAAAAATTTCCAAGTTTGGCTGACTTAGAAAAAATTCGAGAACCAGGATGAGGAGGGGGAAAATGTGGCCAGTCAGGCCGACCCGAAGTGCCTCTTAGGCGGATAGGGGTTGGGCGAAACTCCCTTGAAAGTGGCACTCTGAAAAAATTTCCAAGTTTGGCTGACTTAGAAAAAATTCGAGAACCAGGATGAGGAGGGGGAAAATGTGGCCAGTCAGGCCGACCTGAAGTGCCTCTTAGGCGGATAGGGGTTGGGCGAAACTCCCTTGAAAGTGGCACTCTGAAAAAATTTCCAAGTTTGGCTGACTTAGAAAAAATTCGAGAACCAGGATGAGGAGGGGGAAAATGTGGCCAGTCAGGCCGACCCGAAGTGCCTCTTAGGCGGATAGGGGTTGGGCGAAACTCCCTTGAAAGTGGCACTCTGAAAAAATTTCCAAGTTTGGCTGACTTAGAAAAAATTCGAGAACCAGGATGAGGAGGGGGAAAATGTGGCCAGTCAGGCCGACCCGAAGTGCCTCTTAGGCGGATAGGGGTTGGGCGAAACTCCCTTGAAAGTGGCACTCTGAAAAAATTTCCAAGTTTGGCTGACTTAGAAAAAATTCGAGAACCAGGATGAGGAGGGGGAAAATGTGGCCAGTCAGGCCGACCCGAAGTGCCTCTTAGGCGGATAGGGGTTGGGCGAAACTCCCTTGAAAGTGGCACTCTGAAAAAATTTCCAAGTTTGGCTGACTTAGAAAAAATTCGAGAACCAGGATGAGGAGGGGGAAAATGTGGCCAGTCAGGCCGACCTGAAGTGCCTCTTAGGCGGATAGGGGTTGGGCGAAACTCCCTTGAAAGTGGCACTCTGAAAATATTTCCAAGTTGGGCTGACTTAGAAAAAATTCGAGAACCAGGATGAGGAGGGGGAAAATGTGGCCAGTCAGGCCGACCCGAAGTGCCTCTTAGGCGGATAGGGGTTGGGCGAAACTCCCTTGAAAGTGGCACTCTGAAAAAATTTCCAAGTTTGGCTGACTTAGAAAAAATTCGAGAACCAGGATGAGGAGGGGGAAAATGTGGCCAGTCAGGCCGACCTGAAGTGCCTCTTAGGCGGATAGGGGTTGGGCGAAACTCCCTTGAAAGTGGCACTCTGAAAATATTTCCAAGTTGGGCTGACTTAGAAAAAATTCGAGAACCAGGCTGAGGAGGGGACCATCTGGCAAGGGAGTCCGACCTAAAGTGCATCTAAAGCGGATATGGGTTGGTCGAGCCTCCCTTGATTTGCCCTGGAGCTCCCACGTCTTAAAAAGGTCTCTCCTATAATTGTACACCAACCATTTTGAGGTTTGGGTGCAAACCTCTCGAATGGGGGGACTCGGTCCCCTATCTACAGCGCCCCTAATGACGACAGGTGGTACTGCGCCCCTGGTAGCCCGGCCATTGAAAATGAATGGGCCCATTCATTTCAATGGGGAATTTCGACCCCTGGTTGCCCGCCATTCATTTCAATGGGGAATTTCGACCCCTGGTCGCCCGCCATTCATTTCAATGGGGACTTTCGACCCCTGGTTGCCCGCCATTCATTTCAATGGGGGATTTCGACCCCTGGTAGCCCGCCATTCATTTCAATGGGGGATTTCGACCCCTGGTCGCCCGCCATTCATTTCAATGGGGGATTTCGACCCCTGGTAGCCCGCCATTCATTTCAATGGGGGACTTCGACCCCTGGTTGCCCGCCATTCATTTCAATGGGGGATTTCGACCCCTGGTCGCCCGCCATTCATTTCAATGGGGGATTTCGACCCCTGGTAGCCCGCCATTCATTTCAATGGGGGACTTGGACCCCTGGTAGCCCGCCATTCATTTCAATGGGGGATTTCGACCCCTGGTCGCCCGCCATTCATTTCAATGGGGGATTTCGACCCCTGGTAGCCCGCCATTCATTTCAATGGGGGACTTCGACCCCTGGTTGCCCGCCATTCATTTCAATGGGGGATTTCGACCCCTGGTCGCCCGCCATTCATTTCAATGGGGGATTTCGACCCCTGGTAGCCCGCCATTCATTTCAATGGGGGACTTCGACCCCTGGTTGCCCGCCATTCATTTCAATGGGGGACTTCGACCCCTGGTTGCCCGCCATTCATTTCAATGGGGGATTTCGACCCCTGGTCGCCCGCCATTCATTTCAATGGGGGATTTCGACCCCTGGTAGCCCGCCATTCATTTCAATGGGGGACTTCGACCCCTGGTTGCCCGCCATTCATTTCAATGGGGGACTTCGACCCCTGGTTGCCCGCCATTCATTTCAATGGGGGATTTCGACCCCTGGTTGCCCGGCATTCGTTCCTATGTGGCGGGGGATTTCAACCCCAGGTCGCCCTCGTGTGGTTCTTTTTGGCGCAGCTGACGGGCTCCGCTGCTCATGGAGGTTTGCTAGTGGAGGATAACCCCCTGCCTGGGCAACTCGAACGCCCGGCATTCGTTCCTATGTGGCGGGGGATTTCAACCCCAGGCCGCCCTCGTGTGGTTCTTTTTGGCGCAGCTGACGGGCTCCGCTGCTCATGGAGGTTTGCTAGTGGAGGATAACCCCCTGCCTGGGCAACTCGAACGCCCGGCATTCGTTCCTATGTGGCGGGGGATTTCAACCCCAGGTCGCCCTCGTGTGGTTCTTTTTGGCGCAGCTGACGGGCTCCGCTGCTCATGGAGGTTTGCTAGTGGAGGATAACCCCCTGCCTGGGCAACTCGAACGCCCGGCATTCGTTCCTATGTGGCGGGGGATTTCAACCCCAGGTCGCCCTCGTGTGGTTCTTTTTGGCGCAGCTGACCGGGCTCCGCTGCTCATGGAGGTTTGCTAGTGGAGGATAACCCCCTGCCTGGGCAACTCGAACGCCCGGCATTCGTTCCTATGTGGCGGGGGATTTCAACCCCAGGCCGCCCTCGTGTGGTTCTTTTTGGCGCAGCTGACGGGCTCCGCTGCTCATGGAGGTTTGCTAGTGGAGGATAACCCCCTGCCTGGGCAACTCGAACGCCCGGCATTCGTTCCTATGTGGCGGGGGATTTCAACCCCAGGTCGCCCTCGTGTGGTTCTTTTTGGCGCAGCTGACGGGCTCCGCTGCTCATGGAGGTTTGCTAGTGGAGGATAACCCCCTGCCTGGGCAACTCGAACGCCCGGCATTCGTTCCTATGTGGCGGGGGATTTCAACCCCAGGCCGCCCTCGTGTGGTTCTTTTTGGCGCAGCTGACGGGCTCCGCTGCTCATGGAGGTTTGCTAGTGGAGGATAACCCCCTGCCTGGGCAACTCGAACGCCCGGCATTCGTTCCTATGTGGCGGGGGATTTCAACCCCAGGTCGCCCTCGTGTGGTTCTTTTTGGCGCAGCTGACGGGCTCCGCTGCTCATGGAGGTTTGCTAGTGGAGGATAACCCCCTGCCTGGGCAACTCGAACGCCCGGCATTCGTTCCTATGTGGCGGGGGATTTCAACCCCAGGTCGCCCTCGTGTGGTTCTTTTTGGCGCAGCTGACCGGGCTCCGCTGCTCATGGAGGTTTGCTAGTGGAGGATAACCCCCTGCCTGGGCAACTCGAACGCCCGGCATTCGTTCCTATGTGGCGGGGGATTTCAACCCCAGGCCGCCCTCGTGTGGTTCTTTTTGGCGCAGCTGACGGGCTCCGCTGCTCATGGAGGTTTGCTAGTGGAGGATAACCCCCTGCCTGGGCAACTCGAACGCCCGGCATTCGTTCCTATGTGGCGGGGGATTTCAACCCCAGGTCGCCCTCGTGTGGTTCTTTTTGGCGCAGCTGACGGGCTCCGCTGCTCATGGAGGTTTGCTAGTGGAGGATAACCCCCTGCCTGGGCAACTCGAACGCCCGGCATTCGTTCCTATGTGGCGGGGGATTTCAACCCCAGGCCGCCCTCGTGTGGTTCTTTTTGGCGCAGCTGACGGGCTCCGCTGCTCATGGAGGTTTGCTAGTGGAGGATAACCCCCTGCCTGGGCAACTCGAACGCCCGGCATTCGTTCCTATGTGGCGGGGGATTTCAACCCCAGGTCGCCCTCGTGTGGTTCTTTTTGGCGCAGCTGACGGGCTCCGCTGCTCATGGAGGTTTGCTAGTGGAGGATAACCCCCTGCCTGGGCAACTCGAACGCCCGGCTCCCCCCGGTCCGCTGGAGCTCCTCCGACGGCCAGCAACAAGCCCCGAAGACGGGCGCGCTCCCCCCGGTCCGCTGGAGCTCCGCCAACGGCCAGCAACAAGCCCCGAAGACGGGCGCGCTCCCCGCGGTCCGCTGGAGCTCCTCCAACGGCCAGCAACAAGCCCCGAAGACGGACGCGCTCCCCCCGGTCCGCTGGAGCTCCTCCAACGGCCAGCAACAAGCCCCGAAGACGGGCGCGCTCCCCGCGGTCCGCTGGAGCTCCTCCAACGGCCAGCAACAAGCCCCGAAGACGGACGCGCTCCCCCCGGTCCGCTGGAGCTCCTCCAACGGCCAGCAACAAGCCCCGAAGACGGGCGCGCTCCCCGCGGTCCGCTGGAGCTCCTCCAACGGCCAGCAACAA